>NW_015546175.1:35044-36090 GCF_001515605.1 Sinocyclocheilus anshuiensis | reverse complement strand
TATATATATATATAGTTCATACAGGCTTTCCATAGGCTTTTAAGCTTGATGTCCGCAGCGACCGTGGTTGTTCCTCTGTGCATGTTTAATGCCAGGATTTTGCAGAGCTGGGTCAACCACAGAGTTTGCTCATCTCGTCGGTTGTCTGACTCTCACAAACTAATATAATTCAATGCTGATATGCTCGACATAAGTTTTATGTGAACATAGCTCACTTGGATCTCGTCCTCACTCGCAAAGTGGTAATGACAGATTCTTCATCTTACAACTGGAGCAATGTTTAGAAGTCAATCAACTGATGCCGAATGATCACAATTGTGCATTCGCTCTCTTTGACTTACTAGACCAAGTGCTGAACAACGTTTGGAATGAACTCTGGGTTCTGTTGTGTTGGCCAAACAGGACAGGGTTTTCAGTCATTGACCAACAAACTGTGAGAAATCCTGATCAGGAAATCTACTATCTCAAGACAGAGGGATGTTGGACATCCTCACCTTGAGATATAGATATCCTATCCTCTTCAGTGTTGGAGACAAGCTTGCATGCTTATGCACCCTCCACTAGGAGGCTTTATTTCTTCAAATAGTGCTCGTTTTCAGACTAGTGCATTCTGGGCTGGTTTTGTGTAGCTCGCTGTCCAGCTGTTATGGTGCTGAAATTCCTGCAAGAGAATTTTGGTGTGGGTCTTTCCTTCTAAATGCTCAGTTTATGTTGCAGCTCTTTCTGCGGGCCACAAGGAAACGCTCCTTTTGGCCAACATACTTCTGTCTGAATTTATTAAATAAATTCATAGACTCGAGCCTCCTTGTCCATGCATCTCTGTGTGCGATCTCTCACTGATGTTGGAAGCATTTTCTAATTTACCTTTTGATTTTCATCATTTTCTGATTCTCTGATATCACTGATCTGGTTCACTGGGTGTTGTAACCTTTAATAAGGTACTACTATGTACACTTTAAGTACTTGCATGCTCTCTTTAAGGGTAAAAATTTGAAATGGTACCACCCTAGTGACAGATTTTGTACTTTTTTTTTTTTTTTTGAGAG
>NW_015546175.1:33735-34811 GCF_001515605.1 Sinocyclocheilus anshuiensis | reverse complement strand
GTCCCCCCTTTTGAAAAATTTTTTTTTTTTTTTTTTTTTTTTTTTTGAGAGCATGCAGTATAACTTAACCACAGGCTCACAGTCATGCCATTTACTATGCTGCTTGCATTTGTTCTAAATAATAAATGGTTACATGCAAGTTCATAAATAACTTTGCTCCTGTGAATTATTTGAACTAGAATGTTTTTTTTCTTGCATTTTTCACTAGCTTTAAACATCAAGTCAGTTGGCAAGATCAAGTTGACTGCTATTAGCAAAAATGCACTTTCATGCGCTCATCTCCAATCTTGTAGAAGTCTTTGGTTACAGTTCCCTGATGAAAGGTTGTCAATAGGGCTGAGCGATTTTGGAAAATAATCTAATTGCGATTATTATATTGCGATATTTTTTTACCAATATTGCGATTGCGATTTAATATGCAATTATTTTTTGAAGCTCTTTATGTTCTGTATTATTCAACAAAGACAAGCTATAAATCATTGCATAGTATGATCAACACAATATTAGATCGATTAAACAAATGTTCTTTTCTGTAGGCAAGGCCTATATGTTTTGATGAAATTAGGTGATGCATGAATTGATATGAATGACATTTTTATTTAACAACTGCAATCACAGTAGTATATTGACATGCATGCTGATGAACTTTTATCATAGTTTATAGTTATACGGAAACGAAAGTTGTTAACATTCAACCTGTTCTTTTTCATTAGTAGTATTATTTGAGATTTTAATTTTGTGAACGGGAGTTCCCCTTTTGCTATGTTATAAGCCACGGGCTTCGGATGCTTTCGCTTTTGAATTTGCGATCTTGTTGTCACGTTTTACAAGAAAAGATAATTGTCTGTTTTGCTTACATCTATACCTTTCACTTTTTAAGACTAAAACAAAAGATGGATTCATTGTTATTCTTAAAAAGCACAACAACAACAATAAAACAGTAAGATACAATGACAAACAAGCTTAAATTAATAAGATGAGGCATGGCATACACCATGTATTATATACAGAATAATAAATTACAGAACGTTTAGCAAACACTGAGGAATCAAATAAATAAATAAAAGAGAGCCTCC
>NW_015546175.1:25164-33133 GCF_001515605.1 Sinocyclocheilus anshuiensis | reverse complement strand
TAAGGCAAATGAAAACAAAAAGAAAAGTAAAACTAAACTTGCTGTCGGTGACAGTGCTTGCATGTTTTTGTTTTTTTTTCCCCACAAGAATACCAACATGTTCACCTTTGGTTTACGAAGCGGTCTTTTACTTTACTTTAGCATGAAAACCATCCATCATTTCCTCAATATTCATGTCATTTTTGCTGCGCGCTCGTGCTGACCCGGCGAGTATAAACCAGGCTCTACACTCGAAGCGCTGCGCAGTTCAAACGAGTAGCGCAGTTTCGTTACGCTTTCAGTTTCGTTTGCCGTTTGATGTTTCTCATTTATATATCTCTTCATTGTGTTTGGGCCCCCCTGGACGAGCGAGCATAGGCACGTGCCTAGAATGCCTATGCGTAAATTCGTCCCTGACCGTAATACTGTTATTGCTTGAGTAATTTCAATGTGCCATTTTGAAGTACGTTCATATACGCTTTCAAACATTTCTGCGTGTAGCGTGCCAGGGTTGCCAGGTTTTCACAACAAAACCCGCCTCATTGCTACTCAAAACTAGCCCAATCTCGTTTCGAGGGGGGTCCACCGGTAAAAATCGCGTTCCAGGGGGTAAAACTCTGCAGTGAATGGGTGCCGTCAGAATGAGAGTCCAAATAGCTGATAAAAACATCACACTAATCCACAAGTAATCCACACCACTCCAGTTCATCAACATCTTGTGAACTGAAAAGCAGTATATTTGTAAGAAACAACTCCATCATTAACTTTGAACCGTTGCTTCTAGCTAAAATACTTACTGTAGTCCTTTATCCATAATATTGCTTTCTCCAGTGTTTGATATTCTGTTGATGTTCTGATTGGAATTATAGAAAAACAAATAAAAATTCAATCACACTAATATTTGTGGATTAGTGTAAAATAAACATGCATGGTAATTCTGTCTAAAAGTAATGATTATTAGTGTTTAACAGTCCAGTGTAAAACATGTAAATTATTTAAATTGTAGAACTACAGAATACACAAAATTTTCGGCATCTATCAAAAAAAAAAGAGAAAGAGAAAATGTGTTTGTTTGTGATTTGAACCCAGGTCTCTTCACATTATGAACAAATGCTCCAGCACTTGAAGTCATTTGTTGTGAAATTGGAAAAAAAAAAAGTGCTTCAAGCTACTGCGCATCTCAATACAAATGTCATGATTCAATACAGTGTGATGCACCACAATATCTTAATTCAATCATGATTTAAACTGCATACGAGAGAAAGAGAGAGTAGCAAAGAGAGACCCAGTGTCCAAGCGTTAGAGAGAGGCTGAATGTCTCTCAAGCAGGGGCAGAAGAGAATACTTGCAGTTTATGAGAGCTACCGGTATGTAATAATCATTCTGGTACTGTGAACAGCCTAACACAGAATTGCATACCAGCTCACTTCAAACCCTGCTGTCACGGTAATATTTCACAGTAACAGGTCTCAAGTAATGAAGCTGGAATCGTACACATATCCAGGACAAATAATTAATAAAGATTAAATGTTTTAATGCTATTTTTTTTTAATAATTATTCGATCTCCATTTTACAAATGAAATTACCTGAAATTAATTAATTTTATTATTATTATGATTATTTAGAATACCTATTAAATGTCAAAAGATGAAAGAACTTGATTTCTCATGGCATGATCCCTATGTAAAAAAATAAATAAATTAAATTAATTAAAACAAATCTAAGTTTTGTCTTTTTTTAATGTCAAGAAAAAATGCTAAAAGTATCATACTAGAAGTATCAGTGCAATACTAAAAGATGAGAGGAGTTTTAAAGTGGGTAAAAGTTCCAATTGTCCCTCATCTTCTCAATATCTCAGAGGAAATATCTCCTGTTGATATTTGAAGTATTTTATAATATTTGTTAAATTGTAAATGAATGTCTCAATTTATCATGATCACATGTTTATGTACATTTATAAATACTATATAAATATTACCATACTTAACATAGAATTGTACCATATATAACATAGAAATATAAACCATTTTTTAGCAGTAATTTACGGAAAGTTCATTAAATTAATAATCAGCAAATGATCATTCTGGACAGACTGTGTCTGAAATGGGCAGATCTAACAGTTGGAAGAACAACAGTGGAACAGTTGTCTCTCTTATACCAATAAAGTTGATGCTCACCGTCTGCCATGACTAAGTCATATGTTGTTATTGCACGCCTAGAAGCCATCACAACCAGCAAAACAACCCTCCACTTTCCCCTCTACCACCCACTCCAAGTGATGACAGTTATATATATATGTATATATATATATATATATATATATTTACAGTGGACTTCAACCACTGTTTATAGTTAAATTTCTTTTAGTTTTTAGTTCATTTTGCATTGGTTGTACAGTTTTTGTCAAAAGTTTGGAAACATTATGATTTTTAAATGTTTTAATGAAGTCTCCTATGCCCTCAAATGCTGCATTTATTTGAGCCAAAATACAGTAAAAACAGTAATACTGTGAAATATATATATATTTTTTACAATTAGAAATAAATATTTTCTGTTTGAATATATTTTCAAATGTAATTTATCCTGTGATGTACAGCTGCATTTTCAGCATCATTACTCCAGTCTTCAGTGTCAAATGATCCTTCAGAAATAATTTGAATGTGCTTATTTGCTGCTCAGTTATTACTGATGCTAAGTTATTAATAAAGTGATGACAGTTGCCATGGAAACTGTGGGAGGAGGGCAAGTGTTTTTGCTGCAGCAGAAATGGTGTGTTTGTTTGCACAGGTCTGAAGCAGGTGAATATTTGCTACTTAGCATAGCGACAGACCGGCAGCCTGCTCGCAACAGAAGCATTTTCACAGGCGGCTTGGTAATTAAGACACGAGGCCTGTCGTCAGGCTAGACCTGGTAACGAGGAGCTGTCTGCCCGCCCGCACAGATTCACTGTAAACATTCTTCCAACAATCCCCCACTCCCCCGCCCAAAAAAGCCACACACCCTCTCCCATATGCATGCTGTTTCAGAGAGATCGGGCTGCATATCTAAATCACACTTGTGTTTTCCAAGGTTAATTATAGCTTTACTTTTTTTTTTTTCTTTCTTGGGTTTAGCTTTATTTTATTTATATAAACATTTATTTTGTCTGCGTATAATCCAAATTTTACTTTTTCTATCAAAAATCAAAACGACGGTGGGGGTCGGTGCCGCGGTGGGCAAGTGACGTAACCGGTGTTGAGGCTTAACCGTCAGCACCGTCTATCGCGGCAAGCCTAACACACACCCCAAGCATTTAAATGGTAGTATATCATGGCTTGTGCATAAATATTAAAAAGCACAACTGTTTTCAACCTTGATAATAATAAGAAATGTTTCTTAATAAGAAATAATAAGAAATGTTTCTGGAGTGATGATGCTAAAAATTCCACTTTGCATCACATGAATAAATTATGTTTTGAACTATATTTTAAATTGTAATACTACATCACAATATTAGTGTTTTATCTGTATTTTTGAGCATATAAATTCAGCCTTGGTGAGCATAAGAGACTTCATTAAAAACATTTAAAAATCGCAATGTTTTCAAACTTTTGGCAAGTACTGTATTTCAGTTGGCAGAAATATTTTTGAACCAACGCAGTAATTGTCATTTTAGTTTTAGTGTACAATAAAAAGCCTGCTTTGCACCATATGCGTTTGTTTAATCTCCATGCCAAAAAAGGTTGACAGTAGAGTGATACCATCATAGGAGATTGACATTATTATACACTAGGGGTTTGGTGTGCTGCAGAAAACAAAGTCGGCGTATATGAAGTAAAATAAGTAGTTTTATTTTTACCCTACTGGCTTTGTATTGTAATTAAAATTAGCACTTTAGCTCTGCTACCTGTTTGCCAGCGCTTCCATTTAGATTAGCGGCGGTCTAATTAATGGCAGACGTGCATTTTCCGTTCCAAAGCCAGTCTCTAATGGCTGGGCAGATTGATTTAAATGCAAACAAGAGAGGATTTAATGAACTGCTTTTAATGAAAGTGTTTAATAGGAATTTCAACACTCACAGACAGGTTGGTAAACAGTTATCAGACCATTAATTATGCATTGTTGTATATTTCTTCTCTAAAATGTTGGTTAATGGTGTCAAAATAATCATATTTTGTGTCTTGAATGATTACACTCTTGAAGATGGCTGACATCAATGGAAAATCTTCTTGTAGATTTGTATAATTTAGTTGTCACCAAACCACAACTGGCTCATCATGTGGGCGGCACATGTATGGGTAGTCATTAAACTTTTTGTGTGTTTGGCTAATTAATTTAAAGTCTCACGTAAGCACAAGAGAGCTAGATGAATAGTCTACAGTCTAATTCTTCCCATAATGAATGGTTTCCCTACTCTCAGATTACATACACGACCAGGCAGTGACACCAGCATCTCCTTCAGAATTGTTGTCCAAATGCTTCTACATGTCCTAATATCCCACTACATAACAACAGTGAGAAAACTCCAAGCCTACCCTCACACAGCAGCAGAATATGATTGTCATTCCTGTTTGGATTATGATAAATACGGATGTTAATACACTGTTAACTTACTGAACCCAGTTCTATAACCAAAGTAACTACCTGAAATTTTAAGGACCAAATTTTATGAGCATCTGGTGTTATGAATTAAGCAGCTGACAACTATGTCACAATCTTCATGTGAATTATTAGTATACGTACTGTATGTAATATGACAGAAAATAGTAGGGATGTAAATGTTTAAAACGTTTCATCACAATACGATCTGATATAGATTCTCTTAGCCAGCGTTGTGGTATTTGCCAATATCTCAAAACATGCCATGATACAATTGCAATTTGATTATATTAAGGGACCTATAATCAATACAATGATATTATGTGCCTATTTTTCATAACCAGCTACAGATTTATGAACTCACAAATGTAACCAAAATATAACACAAACATTTAATTGAATTCTCAGAAAATTGCAAATCCCTTTTCCCAATTGGAAACAACCACAACTTTAAAATAATAATAATAATAATAATAATAATAATAGTAATAATAATATAGAAAAAGTCGCATATGAGTAATAATAATATAGAAAGAGTCACACATGAGATCATCAATTGTCTGATGACAGCTTATCATTGGATAAGCAGTAACAGCTGTCAAGAATGTCTTCCAGGTTTTCTTTTCAAGAACATCTTTCAGTCTTCTGTGCACCCCAAAATGTGCACATGTAGTATTCCAATTAGGACATACACAAGAAATTATGTACTCCAGTTGTTGAAAAGCTACATCTATATACATATGTGTGTGTGTGTGTGTGTGTGTGTGTATAGGTCTCGATGGCTAGACTGTGCTCACTGAGCCTGTACTTGCTCAGGATCCGTCTCTGACACTCTGGAGATAATCTTCCAATTCATCATTAGATTTTAGAGTTTGATAGAATTGTAATTTACTTTGTGTTTTAGTTTCTTGATCCCAATGTTCCAGATATGTATTTTTAGATTGTTTGATCATTTGATTTATTTTGATGTTTGGGTGAGATGCAGTGCTGGTCTGAGACTGGTTAGTGTTTTTAGAGTTAGTCGGGTTAGTAAGTCTCAGAACCAGCGGACTTAGGGGACTTTTTGGGGTTCAGTTCTTGGGTTTGTAGCGCTTGAAATGTTTTTTTACGTTTTTTTTTTTTTTTTAATAAAGTTGTTGAAACTTACCCTTAAGTTGTTCCAAATCTGTATGAATTTCTTTCTTCTGGTGAACAGTTTCTGGTTCCCATTGACTTCCATAGTATTTTTTTCCACCCCCATCCCCATCCCTTTTCCACGCTAGCAGGAAGGGTGCTAGGACCACTAGGACCAGGAAGGGTGAGCAAATGATGGCATAATTTACATTATTGGGTGAATTATCCCTTTAAAAATAAAAATTAAAAATTATAAAATAAATTTAAAAATAAATAAATAATGATGAATTAATATTGAGTAACTTTTTAGACACATTTTTATTCACTATATGACCAGTTATTGTGTCTATTATTGGTCAGCAGTAATAATTAACAAAAAGCCAAACCAGGATCAACCATTGTGTATGCTTAGCAATGCTCAGACTGACAACCTGTCTGGAATGCTATGAACAAAGACATCTAGTGTGATATATGAGTGAAATGTTCTAGAGTTGTTATACTTAATATCTGCATCTGTCTGTCTGTCAGTCAGTCAGTCAGTCAGTCAAAAGCTGAGCAAGTGTTTTGGGCCATATGGAATAAAAGCAGCAAGATTTCCTCCTAAATCATTAACGTTGCAATGCAACATCTTAAATGTGAATTACTGTTATGTGTCAGCACACAAGAGAAACCTGGTTCCCTTTCAGTCGGTCACTCTCGATGTCACGTCGGATGACCGACGAATTGGGATCTCGCTTAGAGAGACTAATCCACTTCGAGGGTAAACTAAACAAGCCAATGCACATTGGCATGCGATTATTGCATCCAGCTGTCGCTGATCACAGCGTGAGTATAAGTAGGCAGCTGCTGCAGCTCATATTCAGCTTTTCGCTTCGGAGCCGAGCGGTCTCATCGTTCTGCTCCTGATCTTCTGCTTCAGTGAAACTACGAGTTCGATTACAAGCACGCTCTTAGGAAGCTCTCGTACTAGTGGTACGGCGCTTCAGCGGCGGTGGTTCTTCCTGTGTCGAGTGGGTTGCACACATCAGGCTGCACTCCCCCCTGTTTGTGTTGCAGGCAGCCATCTTCCCTGTGCGCTTCAGCACACTAAAAGAGCAGTTCTAAAAGAGCATTTACGGGTGGAACATCTTTTTAAAGATGCCCTTCCATCCGTGCGTTTCTGGATGTGGTCGTTACCTGGCGCTGGGTGCTGGTCACAATCGCTGCCTCTCGTGACTGGGCATTAAGCACGCTGAGGTGGCTTTCATGGATGAGTCATGCTCCCATTGCGGGAAAATGACCGTCTCAGAGTTGCGGACCAGACTTCATTTCCTGCAAAGCCTCACCACCCTTGATGCAGCGCGGGGGTATACGGAAGTCCCTCCGGTGGAGCGGTCGGTTGCGATGCAATTGTGTCCAAATACCGCTGCCACCTGGCGGGGCAAGCCGTTGCTCCCCTCCCAGGCCTGTAGGTACTCGTCGGCCCTGACCGGCAGTGCTTTTGCAGCCTTTGGAGAAGCTGCCTCTGCCCTACACGCCATGGCGTTGTTGCAGGTTCATCAGGCCAAGGCACTGAAGGACCTGCACGAGGGTGGTCACGACCCAGAAGTTCTCAAAGAACTCCGTACCGCTACTGACCTCACACTACGAGCGACGAAGCTCACTGCGCGGTCTCTGGGCCGTGCGATGTCCACTATGGTGGTCCAGGAGCGCCATCTCTGGCTGTGTCTGACCGACATGCCGCCATTTCTGGCTGTGTCTGGCCGACATGCGCGAGACGGACAAGACACGATTCTTGAATGCCCCCATGTCCCAGACCGGCCTGTTCGGCGACGCAGTGGAGAACTTCGCCCAGCAGTTCTCCGCTGCCCAAAAGCAGACTGAGGCCATCAGGCACATCCTGCCCCGGCGTGCAGCTGCTGCCTCCACCCGGCCGCCGGCGGCAGTGCCTCAGCCTGCTCGTCGCCGAGGTCGGCCCCCTGCCGACGCCCCCGCTACCGCACAGCATATGCAGCAGCCTCCAGCAAAGCAGCGCCGTGGAGCCGGTCGCAGAGCAGCTGTGAACGCACCACTCCCTCCCCCGGAGGAGGGCCGGGCGGAGAATCTTGTTTCTTTTTTCCCCGCCACTGTCTTCATGGTCAGTGGTGCCCAAAAACTTGACGAAAGAGCAATTTCCTCTATCTCTGGATCCCCAGAGGGGACAGGGAGCTGTGGACGGGCCAGTCTCGGATCACACTCACCCTCCTCTCTCGCCAGTGAGCAGCTGTGGGCGGTTCGAGAGTGCGGTCAAACGTACTACTCACACACCCTCTGCCCGAA
>NW_015546175.1:24744-25151 GCF_001515605.1 Sinocyclocheilus anshuiensis | reverse complement strand
TGATAAGCGCCATATTCAGACAAAGAAACACCGACAACAGAACAACAGACAGCAGAATGGAGTTAAGGATGTCTACTAGGAAGTATATGTATGCAATGAATATAATGTTAAACATTCAGTATTAATGCCTGTATAGCTGGTGTGTGTGAGCTGATAAACAAATCACGCTGAGTGGATTGAGCGTGCGGCGGCGCAGATGCGCGAGCTTGTCGAGTGAATATATCTTTCTCACAGACATCACTGGAAAGTTTGTAGTTCGGTCGGATATGTCAAAAACAAGTAAGTAAAACGGTAGGGAGAGAGAGAGCGCGCGCACAATTCTGTTGTGTGATCTTTGATGTTCACTCACTTAGCACACACATCATTTGGATTAAAACTAAATCGTAAAAATAAGACCATTTATAGGG
>NW_015546175.1:24094-24492 GCF_001515605.1 Sinocyclocheilus anshuiensis | reverse complement strand
TGAGAGTGCGAACAAAGGTACTACTCACACACCCTCTGCCCGAACGCAAGTAAGTGTTGCACACACGCTGACCCCGCTTTGGACCGGCAACGAGACGCCCGGGCCGGGTCCCTGCATTCCCCCTTGCTGCCCCACCACGGGTATGTCGGTGGTTCCATTGGTGCCACTTGTACAGTTTCTGGGAGCCTGGCTAGCGCTTCCCAGCCCGTCTCGTTGGCTCCGTCAGATCATCAGACTCGGCTATGCGATTCAGTCCGCCCGCGCCCTCTCAAGTTCAGGGGCATCCACTTTACTTCGGTGAAGGCAGCAGATGGCCCTGTTTTGTGTGCAGAGATCGCAGTCCTACTGGTGAAGGATGCGATAGAGCCGGTCCCTCCAGCCGATATGAGGACGGGGTT
>NW_015546175.1:21071-23449 GCF_001515605.1 Sinocyclocheilus anshuiensis | reverse complement strand
TCTTGAACCGGGCCCTTCACAAGCTCCCGTTCAAGATGCTCATGCAGAAGCGCATCTTCAGGTGCATCTGTCCCCAAGATTGGTTTGCAGTGATCGACCTGAAGGACGCATACTTCCATGTGTCGATCCTTCCGCGCTACAGGCCATTCCTGCAGTTTGCGTTCGAAAGACGGGCAAATCAGTACAAGGTCCTGTCCTTCGGGCTGTCCCTGTCGCCCCGTGTCTTCACGAAGGTTGAAGTAATCAGCTCAGACACATAAGCAGGAGCCTCAGTGAAAGCTGTCTCCCCACCTCTTCGTGAACGTCATGGAGGCAGCCCTTGTTCCCCTGAGAGAACAGGGCACTCGCATTCTCAACTACCTCGACGACTGGCTCATACTGGCTCAGTCTCAGGATCAGTTGTGCGAACACAGTGACTTGGTGCTCCGGCACCTCAGCCAGTTGGGCCTTCGGGTCAACTGGGAAAAGAGCAAACTCTGCCCGACGCAGAGGATCTCTTTTCTTGGTATGGAGTTGGACTCGGTCGAACAGACAGCACGCCTCATGCAGGAACCTGCCCAGTCAGTGTTGAACTGCTTGAATACGTTCAAGAGCAGGAGGGTGGTCCCACTGAAACAGTTTCAGAGGCTCCTGGGGCAAATGGCAGCTGCAGTCATGCCGCTGGGGCTGCTCCATATGAGACCCGCTTCAGCACTGGCTCCATGGCCGAGTCCCAAGGTGGGCGTGGCAACGTGGCACTCACCGGGTCCAAGTAACACCGGCCTGCCGCCAAACCTTCACCCTGTGGTCAGACCTGGCATTTCTCCGGGTAGAAGTGCCCCTAGAACTGGTCTCCAGGCATGCTGTGGTTCACACGGATGCCTCAACCACCGGCTGGGGGGGCCACGTTCTACGGGCTTGCAGTGTCTGGGGTTTGGACGGGCTCCCAACTGCACTGGCACATCAATTGCCTCGAGTTGTTGGCAGTGCGCCTTGCCTTGATCCGTCTCAAAGTGCGCTTACAAGGCAAGCCGACGAGCTGTCACGAGCTGCGCTCACAGGGGAATGGATACTCCATCCCCAGACGGTCCAGCTGATTTGGAGTCGTTTCGGAGCCGCTCAGGTAGGCCTGTTTGCCTCTCCAGAAACTTCTCACTGCCAGTTGTTTTATTCCCTGACCGAGGGAACACTTGGCATGGATGCACTGGCACACAGCTGGCTGCGGGGCCTGCGCAAGTATGCATTTCCCCCAGTGAGCCTTCTAGCACAGACACTGTGCAAGGTCAGGGAGGACGAGGAGCAGGTCCTGTTAGTGGCGCCCTATTGGCCCACCCGGACCTGGTTCCCGGAACTAATGCTCCTCGTGACAGCCCCTCCTTGGCCGGTTCCTCTGAGGAAGGATCTACTGACTCAGAGACGGGGCACCCTGTGGCACCCACGCGGAGGTTCTAGGTGACATACCCCAAGAGGTAGTTGACAGCATCACTTCGGCCAGAGCACCATCTACGAGACACGCTTACGCCTTGAAGTGGAACCTGTTCGTCGAGTGGTGCTCTTCTCACCGCGAAGACCCCCGAAGACGCCCGGTCAGAGTCGTGCTGTCCTTCTTACAGCAAGGGTTGGAGCGAAGGCTGTCTCCGTCCACCCTTAAAGTCTATGTCGCTGCGATTGCTGCTAACCACGACCCCGTAGAAGGGAAGTCGCTAGGGAAGCATGACCTGATCATCAGGTTCCTTAGGGGGGCGAGAAGGCTAAATCCTCCACGCCCCCCGCTATACCCTCTTGGGACCTGACTCTAGTGCTTACAGCACTACAGCAGGGTCCATTTGAGCCTTTGCAGACAGTCGAGCTAAAGTTTCTGTCAATGAAAACTTTGCTCCTGCTTGCATTGGCTTCCATCAAGAGGGTAGGGGACCTGCACGCATTTTCAGTCGACGAATCGTGCCTAGAGTTTGGGCCGGCTGACTCCCAGGTAACCCTGAGGCCCCAAGCCGGCTATGTTCCCAAGGTTCCCACTACTCCCTTCAGGGATCAGATGGTGAGCCTGCAAGCGCTGCCCCCGGAGGAGGCAGACCCAGCCCTAGCTTTGCTCTGTCCCGTCCGAGCATTAAGATGCTACGTAGACTGGATTCATATGTGTTAGTGCTTCCGAAACCTCTTTCGGGAAGGATGGGGCTTCCGCAACGTCCCTGTTCCAAGTGGTACGGGTACGTTTTCCCAGTGTTATCCAGTCTTACTGAGTGGGTAGTGCAATAACAGCAGTAGCTGGTCTTCTTGTGGTAAGCCCTGGTCTGCGCCAAAAAGTAGGGGCGCAAGAGGCTTCCACAGGACACTGGAAGGGGCAGTAGCTATGGCCCTTTGGTAGGATCCCAATTTCGTCGGTCAGCCGACGTGACGTC
>NW_015546175.1:20394-20912 GCF_001515605.1 Sinocyclocheilus anshuiensis | reverse complement strand
CGAGATCCCAATTCGTCAGTCATCCGACGTGACGTCTCCGTTCCCTCCTTCAGGGAACGAGGGTTACCATACGTAAACCGAGACGTTTTCTTCCAACCTCACTAATAGACAATATTTTATTTCTATCAAGAAGTACAAATGCCCTCCTGCTTCCATAACTCAAGGTGTCCCGCAATTTTCGGGTCTTGGTCCTCTCCTTTTCATAATCTATAAGATTGTTTGTATCATTAGTTGTCATGGTCACTTTTAGCACTGTTACGCTACACGGATACACTACTTAGATACACTGACATCTTTCAGTTTTGTTCTCTAACATTGAGTATGCATTATGCAAATATTCAGCTAAACTGTAATTGTAACAATGCTTATAAAACAAATATCATGATTTTAACACTTAGAAGAAATATTGACGTTTGCATTTATAGCAACAGAACTCTCTCCAAACTCTCCAAAACAATCATGAATCTGAGCATCAGATTTGGCTTGTCTCTCTATTTTGAAGCCCACATCAAACCCAT
>NW_015546175.1:7932-20281 GCF_001515605.1 Sinocyclocheilus anshuiensis | reverse complement strand
CACACACACACACACACACACACACACACACACAAAAGCATCTTCACCAAATCACACATCTCTGCCCCAAAGCTCAAAACATTGTTTCATCCAAAAGATGGAGAATTGCACTTGCTGTATTTGACCTACTGCATCCCTACATTCCTGTTCATTCATCATTCCTCATTCCAGATTGCATTCTGTTTGATTTCTGTCAGACTATGTTTGGAAATCTCTGTAATGGCATCTAAACTCTGAAAAGTGATTTTCACTAAATAATTTCCACTCCTCGTTTCTGGCTGCCTCTTTCCTTTGTCTCTGTCTCTCTTTTTTCCTTTCTCTTGGCTGTCTTGTTTAGTAGTTTGTAACTTGATGGTTGATTGATTGTACATTGATTGTAGCAACCTTACTCATTCATACGGACATTATTGGAACTGCCTTGTGTCCTGCTGTATGTTCATTGCAATTTGGAAGTCACACTAGTAATGTGTGTAGAAGTAAATGTAGTTGTCAATCCCAAATACTGACTTTGTGTTTCAGAGCAAACATGCCTACTTTTTATGTAAATTAGATTTAATGTAGATTGCACCTGTGAAATACAATTAATCTTTTGTTTTCATTCAAATGAGGGAGAAGAGCATTATAACTAGGTATATGTACAGGACTGTGGTGTAGTTGAGTGCACTTTCTGCATTTTAAATCACTTTTCTGATTCAGATTTTTGGGTCACTGGAGATTGTTGTGTCCAGTGGTGGAGTGATGCCCAGTAAAGTATCTCAGATTGTGGTAGTCTGCTGCATCCTCAACAACGTATCACTCCCCAACCCACATGGTGGGGTTTTGTGGCGTGACAATTGCATTAAGCACAGATGCTGTATTTGATTTGTTCATAAAACCACTAATATATTTGATGAGTTGAGGGTAGCAGTAATTGTAGTACGGGATTGCATCTTTTCCTGCAAAATTGCATTATGTGTTTGAAATGGCATTCTATTTTTTAATTGTAATATGGCTGTGTAGAGCCATCACACCTTAGGACTCCCACAAGGTGATTTTGAAAAACTATGAAAACTCTATGGTGTTTAATAGGCAGAATCAGAGGTTCTAGGCTGAAGGGATTTCTTGGCTTCTTCCAAATGTAAACTCATCCATAAACCTGGTTTTGTGCTCATTACTCCAGGTTTTTGTCAAGGGTTTTCCAAATGACAGCCCTGGAGGAGGCCTATGCTACATTCACATGGTTGTAGAATACAGTTAAATTCTATTTTATAGTGTTAAACATGGCCACATTACTTATTCATTTTACATTTCCAAGTTGTTGAATTCCCATGTTGAGAATGACATTTTCTTAGTGACCCTGTTCTTAGTGAATGGAAACACAGTAGAGGTTCTCTGTCACTTCATACTGTGTGATAGACATTCTGCACTGCACACACATTGTTTGCATAATGCGTGGATTTTTTATGTGGGGTTTTAGTAATTCACAGAGATGAAGATATGAGCTATTTGTCATCCAGTTTTTTTTTAGATATATGTCGTCACTGTGTTTCCTTTTATTTATGGATGGTAACTGAAATACTGTTACTTTTGTGAAAATCAGTATTTGTGACTAATTTTGTTAGCCACAAAGACTGATTATGTGAATGCAGCCTTACACCCTTTTGTACATCGGGCACGTTCGTTGAGGTGATGTGACGCATTGGCCTGAGGCTTTGGTACGTCTAATCAAACCTTTACTAAAAGATTTTGGTGACAAGTTTATGATAAGCTTTTTTTTTTTTTTTCTGTTGTCATGTTGAATGGGAAGCTCATCTACCGTAAAACTGTATACAGGCTCACATTGCCACATGTATCAATGGCTCTTTCTTTTGGAGTGGTTCTAACTGTTCACGGGTGTGGAAAAGTAATCAAACTGGCCAGATTTAATCTGAAACGTAAGTCATTAGAGATATATAAGCATCATTTTTCAGCAAGTATCCCTTCACATATTGAGGAGATGTTCAGTTTACAATCAGTCACCTTTATAAATGGACCGGTGAGAATGATAGCCTTTTCTGTTCATTTGTCTGATGATGGTGGATGTACTGATGCCGAGATATTTCTATACCTTAGCCTCTCATTTACTTTTTTAAAAACAAACTGCATGTAATTCTCTCGAGAGATATAAAGGACATTTTTCTTAAGAGTTAGCTTCTCACAGACCTAGTTTCCACCAGTCATTTGTAAAAGTACTGTTAATGCAAAACAAAAAGTCCTCTAAGAGAAAGTGAGAAAGAGATACCAGTGTACAAAACACACATATGTTATCAGTAGATGAATGTTGGTCATATAGAAAATTCTTGAAAATGGTAGAAATCTCATAACATGCTCATACAGTTATCCAGGTGGTAGAGGCATCTCATTCGCTTGAGTATGCATTAGGACTTGCACGAATTATAATAGTTGACTTGTCATCCAGAAAATTAATCATTCATCATGTATAGAACATGCAACTGAAGTCGTGTGATCACGACTTGTTGACACAGACTAGAAGAAAATATCTGCAGCGCAACCTCTAGTATGCATTATTGTTGGTTTATCTTCACATTTGTTTGTTTTGTTTAATAGACAGTTTGTATCAAAGCGACTGACAGTATACTGCAAAAATCAAGTTACTGGCAAACACCAGGACAAGCTGCTGATAATTCACAGCACATGTTTGCAAGGCCTTAATCATCCAATGACTGTATTGTGTTGTAGATGTTGGTGACGACTCCAGAGAAATGGGATGTGGTGACAAGGAAGAGCGTGGGGGACGTGGCTTTGTCTCAGATCGTCCGACTGCTCATCCTGGATGAAGTTCATCTTCTTCATGAGGATAGAGGGCCTGTTCTGGAGAGCCTGGTGGCCCGGACTTTGCGTCAGGTAACACATTCTGATACAGCTCTCACTGTGGGATGATTTGATGAAAAGTAAATTGTTCTAAAATTTTTGCATCTATTAATTTTGTTGATATGATACATTACCATTCTTCTTTTTTTTTCAATTTAATTAATGCTTTTATTCAGGAGGGATGCATTAAATTGTTCAAAATTGACAGTAGTCTTTTATAGTCTCTCCTTTTTAATGTATTAAAAATTAAATGTATTAAATGTCATTTTTTTTTTAAATATTTCACAATATTACAGTTTTACTGCATTTTTATCAAATAAATGCAGCCTCGTTGAGCATAACAGACTTTAAAAAACATTTTACCTACCCCAAAATTTTGAGTAGTAATGTATATTCATAATATTTTTAGCTATAGCAGGAAAGTTGTACTGTGTTATAGGGCTGCACGATAAATCGAAATGGAATCGAGATCGCGATTCGACAGAAGCTGTGATTGTCATGCGTATCTTTCAGTGAAGCACGGTTCTGTGATCAGCAGTAAATTACAGAACCGGCATTACTATCAAAATGCGCATGACAATCACATTCGATTAATCGTGCAGCCCTACTGTGTTATCGTTGTGCTTTTTTAGCTGAAACTGGATTTGTAACTGTCCAAGGGCAATCCATTTCATTTTCCCACTTTAAAGGTTGTGCAAGTCACTCATGATAATGGCAATATGGACACTCACAAGAATATTTTTGCATTTTCTTTCCAAGTGAAACATTAATATTGATTCAGTGTTACTGGAATTTAACTGAGAGGCAGGCCTGCAATTAAAATGAGTTGAACAGTTTATAATATTTATGTTTGTCTTTGTGATTTAGGTGGCTTATTATAGTGTGACAGAATACAAATGAGAGTGTGTTGCTCTTTTTCTTTTTTTCTTCTTTTCAATATTCTTTTTCAAAAATTTAAATATTTCAAAAATATATCATAAACTAGGTTAGTGGATAATTCGACAGCAAAAGTTGTTCTACAAAAATCAGTGCACAATAATTTTAGAAATCCAAACAATATTATAACAAAATAACAATATAACAAAAAAGTGAAAAAACAATATTTTGTGGGGAACAAATAAAAGTGTTGCACTAAATATGGTAAAATGTTACACATTGCTATTTGTATTATAAAATCCATTCATGAAAAACATTCATGAATGTATGTATATATAAGTATAAACTATAAAATTAAAATACATTTCTTTTAAATGTATAGCATATTTTTCAATAAGGCAACAACATATGATAGATTCGATAGGACAAAACAAATACAGTGTGGCACGAAGCGCTTACAATATGCGCATCCGGTGTGCAGAATGATGCGCTTGAAGCAACATGGCATCACAGCTTCAATCATTCAATTATTCTGCACACCGGATGCGCACATTGTAAGCGCTTTGCATTAAAAAGTGCAAAGCACAAAGGGAAGAGAAATTGATGCGTAGTGTATTATATCTGTGCAACAGTTATTGAGCCTTTCTTTTAACAGTTTTAAATTTCAGTTACTATGCGCGTTAAAAACAATTTATAGTCTTTTCTACGCCCGTGTTTTGTGCTCACAGACATCCGGTAGCAAGTAACAAAACAACATTAAACTCTGGCTAGAAGATAAAGTCCTTTTTGCAAAATCATAGACATTTATTTACAAATCAAGTATAATAATGGGAACACAGAATGATCTTAGAGAGCTTTACCGAGCTGACTGTCTTAACCGAATGCGACCAGGGTTTAAAGGCTGAACGGATGACTGACAGCCACAGCGGAGAAAAGAGTTTGTGTGAACTTTAATGTAAGGACTTAAATATTCATATTTAGCTCACATTAAAGGTGGTAAACCTTAAAAGGATACAGTTTCTACGTGTATTTACACTTTGATTTGAACGAAACCAGCGCATCCGTGCAGCGCGGCTGACACAGAAGAGCGTATTCTGCTTGTGTCCAGTGGATATTCTCTAAAATGGCGCTACGGTGATGCGGAGAGACACAGAGGAGACGAATTGTTGAATAAAGTCGTTATTTTTGTTTTCTTCACGTACAAAAAGTATTCTCGTCGCAACGTTACTGTTGAACCACTGATGGCAGATGGACTATTCTGATGATGTCTTTCATACTTTTCTGGACCTTGACAGTGTAATTTACTAGGCATTCAATGGGACAGTCACAAGCCTCCCGGTTTTCATTCAAAATATCTTAAATTGTGTTCCGAAGACGAACAAAGCTTTTATGGGTTTGGAACGACATGGGAGTAAGTGATTAATGACAAAATTTTCATTTTGGGGTGGAGTAACCCTTTAAGCTATCGTATGGCTTCAGAAGTAACACAGAATAATACGCACGATCTCGGGTATGGATCGGCCCTCTCTGACCGATACCCCATTCGACAAAAAATGACAGTATCGGAGCCGATACCCTATATGAATATCGGATCGGCGCATCCCTAGTATTGTGCATGCGCAGAGGCAAATCAAAATATATGGTCTGCATAAGGTGACATTATGTCCAATCTGGCCCTCGACCTAAACTGAGTTTGACACATCTATGTTAAAACCTCATGGTGTGCAGAAAGAAGCTTGAACATGTTTTTTTGTCTGCAATACAGTAAAAGAATAGTAGTATTGTCTTTTCTGCTAGTGATTTAGTATTAAATACCAGGGGTGTAGCGATTCACTCGTTTTCACGATACATCGATTACAAACCCTGACGATGCAATGCATCGATCTTGAAACATGGATTTTTGAATCGTGGATTTCGGACAGTAATCGATTTAAAACGCTAAGAATCGAATGAATCGCGATTTCTATTGCGATTCAATGCTTTCAAAATATATAGGTACACATTAAATTACTACAAGCAGGAATTAATGAAGACCTTGAACAGTGTTCGTGCCTCGCATCTCTCTTTCACGCGCTGCACTATTTACCGCCTGTGACTGTCACAGGATTGCGCTCGCGCTCCGTTCGTCTCACTGACACATTTTTTGAGCAGCTGATGTGTGATCTCTCCTTAGTACTCGTGGCCAGTAATGCTAAAGTGAAGTAGTTTTGCTTTTCTGTAGTTTTTCAATGGCTCTCGGTCATACCGACAACGTCATTACCTGAGCAGTCGAAGGCAGCGCATTTATTGCATGGACGGAGCAAAAATTTAAGTGTCTAAAGCATACGCACAGTTCCATTTAATGATAAATGTGTTTTAATAATCGCCTTCAACCGAATGTACGAAGGAAACTGTTAAAATAACCACAGCATGAAATAAGAGTGCGAGGTTTATCTGTTAATCAGATGCATGAAAGTAGCATTCGTTGCTATAGCAAACAGACATCGGGTGTGTTTTCTTTCAGAATCATCATTCGCCGATGGAGTGGAAAAGTTAAATAGGCTACTGTAGCATTTTATTTTATGAAAATTAGATAAAGAAGTTTTTGCACTGAAAGAGAAGTGATCTTGCGCTCATAAACGTGCCAGGCTATATCTGCAGCTAAACTGTATAAAAGCAGAATGAACTGAAACGTTAAGATAATAAACACAATAAATAAATACAATTTATGAATGATGCAGTGCTAATTGACATGTAATTTATTACAGTAGCCTAAAAAAACTATAAAGTTTTTTTGTCCAAGCAATAATAAAAGGACACATTTAATTTATAATTTGTCTTAAATCTCATTTTGTTAAAATAAACAAATAATCGTGAATCGAATCGTGAAATGAAAACCGTGAATCGAATCGAATCGTGAGTTGAGTGAATCGTTACATCCCTACAAATGATTGATTATTGTCCAGAAGTGTATTTGATTTCTTATAGCAAATTCAAAGTAAGAGATAAGAAAATAATTCCTTTTACAAAAATAATAATAATACATGCATACATAAATTTATTGTATTTTACATTTCTGTCACTTCTGAAATGATGGCTATGCCCCTGGTGTGACAAAATGTTAGCCTATATAATACTTTTAAAGCTCTTTTTTAAAATCTTGACTTACATAAATTTCTACATATGTCATGTCATGTCATAGCATCATTAAACTAGCATCTAACAATAGACAAGTGTTTTTTTTTCTCTAACCTATTGTTCTGTAACCATAAAGGCTGCTGTGTAATTTGCCCCCTGACTAAGCATTTAAAGAATTTAGGGGAAGCATTTAAATAATCCTGTGAATGCACTTAAAGAATGCAGAATTGAATCGTTAATAGAATCAAATCAAATTTAATTGTGAATCTAATCGAATTGAATCGTTGTGAATTTGTAAAAATCGTTCTTGAATCGAATCGAAAACCTATGAATCGTGAATCGAATCGATTCGCTGTCTACCCAAAGATTCACAGCCCTATTAAATACCTAATAGATACAGGTAGCCCAGTAGTTTGTTCATTCACTCATTCGTGGTCCAGTTCCTAGGTAATTTCCTCCTCCAGTGGTTGCACGTGTGTGTGATTGATAGGACCCCGCTGATGATGATTGACAGCCGCCCTTACTAGAATCACTTTGGCCATTTGGGATGTTAGTGTGATTATGCAAATCCTGACAGCTGGAGAAACGACAGCCCACATTACTGGGTGTCCCATATCCATGTTCCGTTCTGACGAGCCGCAGTCAGGTGTCAATCACACGCAGGAATTTACAGAATAAGCTCAAGCAATGCTCATGTCTACTCTGTGACAAACTACAGAGCTAAACTACCACGGTAATTTTGCCCTTCAAGACTCTTTCATAGGGCAAAGTGTCAGAAAATGCAGCTTTCTCATTTACAATGCACATTTCTTCGTTAGGCGAGTTTTACTTTGAGGCCTGGAGCTGAGAGAAGCTTTCAGTAGGACTGAGTGGCGAGTAAGTGAAAGGAAATTACTTCAAGTAAGACTGCTGTTTACTGTGTCCTCACTCTATTCGTTTGAAGTGCTAACTGATACCAGTTCAGCGAGGCTATGTGTGCTCCTAACGGAGCTTATTATCGTTCAAGATCATACCGCACACTAGATTTTCAATGTCAGATTTAGTTTCTTTGGCTATAAGGAATGCAATCTTTGCACTTCATTTCAATTTTAAAAGCTAAAAGATAACAAGCTGTTACTTTGGCGTATGTCATGGTGACACATCAAGCAGCAGTTAGCTGTAGTGATTTAGAATATTCAGTCCTCTTGGCACCAACATTTTTGCTGCATTAAAGATGTTCTGCTTTCAGGTGCTTCTGTACAAATTAACTGAAATGGAAGAAATTTTAGTTTCTTGCTTACAAACTAGATGTTTATCTCTCACAACCTCTAATTCTGATGTGTTAGTCACTACAGAGAAATGCCTATGGCTAATACTCTGAAAAAGGAAAGAATTGTACTCATTTGTTAAATATTTATATAGATTATGGGGGTAACAATTTACTAAATTTCTTGATGCATCAATTATAAATCCTGCCAATGCATATGCATTGATCTTAAAGCACATTTTTTGAATTGTGAATCATTTGATTGTTTGAATTGTGAATCGTCAAATCATAATGATTTGGTCATTTAAAAATGAATTGATTTTTCATAATTAGGAGTATTTAAACATTAAAATAGTTTGGGTTTTTGGGTTCAACTGAACTTGTGGTCAGATGAGATGTTGTCAGGCCATATGTCAGTAAAAACTACTTTTCCTGTCCTGTCAGCCGTTTTATGTGTGCTCGTAGCATGTGCTCTTCAATTGCATGCACAAATACAGTGGCACGCGCTGTATATAATTCCATATTAAAGCGCAAATGAAACTACAAGCACACAATATCATAGTCATGTTGTCATGAAGTTACCAAAAAGGCGATTAAAGCTGCCTTAAAACTCTCCATGCATGTAAGTATTTGTTGTATGAGTCACATTTAAGAGCATTTCTCTGAAATGCAGTGGTTTTCAAAACTGTCCTGGAGCAGCCCAGCACTGTCTCCCTCATCTAACACACCAGATTCAACTCCTCAGCTCATTAGTAGAGACTTTAACTCTAAATAGAGGCAGAAAAACGAAAGAGTTGTGTGAAAATATGACGAGTGTCAGATCTTCAGCAGCCGCAGCTCTTAAAGCAGCCAAAATAACCTAATAACCCAGCTGCTGTTTCTTTGGCTATAAGGAATGCAATCTTTGCACTTCATTTCAATTTTAAAAGCTAAAAGATAACAAGCTGTTACTTTGGCGTATGTCATGGTGACACATCAAGCAGCAGTTAGCTGTAGTGATTTAGAATATTCAGTCCTCTTGGCACCAACATTTTTGCTGCATTAAAGATGTTCTGCTTTCAGGTGCTTCTGTACAAATTAACTGAAATGGAAGAAATTTTAGTTTCTTGCTTACAAACTAGATGTTTATCTCTCACAACCTCTAATTCTGATGTGTTAGTCACTACAGAGAAATGCCTATGGCTAATACTCTGAAAAAGGAAAGAATTGTACTCATTTGTTAAATATTTATATAGATTATGGGGGTAACAATTTACTAAATTTCTTGATGCATCAATTATAAATCCTGCCAATGCATATGCATTGATCTTAAAGCACATTTTTTGAATTGTGAATCATTTGATTGTTTGAATTGTGAATCGTCAAATGATAATGATTTGGTCATTTAAAAATGAATTGATTTTTCATAATTAGGAGTATTTAAACATTAAAATAGTTTGGGTTTTTGGGTTCAACTGAACTTGTGGTCAGATGAGATGTTGTCAGGCCATATGTCAGTAAAAACTACTTTTCCTGTCCTGTCAGCCGTTTTATGTGTGCTCGTAGCATGTGCTCTTCAATTGCATGCACAAATACAGTGGCACGCGCTGTATATAGTTCCATATTAAAGCGCAAATGAAACTACAAGCACACAATATCATAGTCATGTTGTCATGAAGTTACCAAAAAGGCGATTAAAGCTGCCTTAAAACTCTCCATGCATGTAAGTATTTGTTGTATGAGTCACATTTAAGAGCATTTCTCTGAAATGCAGTGGTTTTCAAAACTGTCCTGGAGCAGCCCAGCACTGTCTCCCTCATCTAACACACCAGATTCAACTCCTCAGCTCATTAGTAGAGACTTTAACTCTAAATAGAGGCAGAAAAACGAAAGAGTTGTGTGAAAATATGACGAGTGTCAGATCTTCAGCAGCCGCAGCTCTTAAAGCAGCCAAAATAACCTAATAACCCAGCTGCTGTGATGTCTGTTAATCAAAGAACAAACAATAGAAAAAAAAGAGGAAATCAATCACTTTTGCAGCTTTCAGGATTCATCTAGCCTATGTTTAATTTAGAATTTAGTGTTTGATAACTTTATTCAATTTCTGTATGTTTCCTACTTGCTGAAGGGTACAGGTAGCTAAATATGAAATGTATTATAATGGGTTTATGTGAAATTTGTTTTAAGTTAACTTAAATTAGAAGTTTTTTTTTTTTTTTTTTTTTGATAGCTCTCAATTATACTGTAATGTTGAATGGCTATAGTTAAATATTAGAAGAAAAAAAAAGTTCATAGAGACATCAGTAGTATTGGTATCAGTGATACTCGCCTTCAGTCATAAAAAAAGATGCCATTAAACAAATATTAAAATATACTAACTTAATGTTGTTTCTACGTTAATTTGAATATTCAATGTGAAAGTATTGCAATATAAAAGTATATTTAAAAACTTTTATGTTAGGTGGGGTTAATCGCGATTATTTAAAAAAAAAAATGTGCAATTAGTTTTTTTTTTTTTTAACAATTGACAGCACTATCGAAGACACATGGATAGTGAATCTGATAGATTTACTGTCTGTATATATTAGCAGTGTGAATCTTTGGGTGGACAGGGAATTGATTCATATGTCTTCAATTTGATTCAAGATTTAGCCTATTTATTTTTTTAGTTCTGACATGAAGGTGACTGGTTAATTAAGTCAATTCCAGAAACAATAGTCAACTTGCATACCCTGTTGATAACAAAATTCAGTGAACAGAAAACTGAAGCATACTTTTGACTTAACAACAAGTAAGGAACAGCATTTTAAACCTGTGCGCTCCTGGAAGTTGCAAAAAGCCAGTCTGAATGGAACTGGTGATTTCCCCCAGCTCTTACCGTTTGTACGCTTTTAATGCTTTTTGCATCAGATGGTCACTGGAAAGATTGTCTGTGGGTGTGTCGTCAAAAACTCTAAAAATCAATACAAACAATCAGCTTGATTCCTGCAGTTGAAGATAGCTGGTATGTTTTGTCACCTATTCAGTGGCTCTGTTGATCATTATGTCATTATGAAAGTAATGAAGATGTTACTGCTCTAGTTAGACCGAGACTTACATCAACTACAGCATAAGAAATCAAGCTGGCATGAAATTCAGCAAACTGTCAAGCAAATTGGCTGTCATTTAGACCAGTGTTTCCCAACACTGTTCCTGGAGGCACACCAACAGTTCACATTTTCAAACTCTTTCTAATCAAACACACCTGATTCAACTCAGCTCATTAGTAAAGGCCTAAAGACCTGAAATGGATGGGTCACATAAGAGGGATATTCAAAAAGTGTACTCTTGGTGTGCCTCCAGGAACAGGTTTGGACACTTAAATACACCCCAGCGAACAGAAAGAAAAAGATGATCACTCTAAAAAACAACTATCTTGCTGTAAAAGACTACAACTCCAGAACTTTGTTGGACACAGTTAGGAAATTAAAGAATTTAGCACACCTTTATTTCTGTGTCAACACAATGTTTATGGTTTATCATCACCCTAGATGATCACCCATCCTTTCTGCTGCCTGTCAGTGAGTATCTGCCACTAAAGGAGCTCTGAAGTCTGAATTTCACCAAACCTGATGGTCTTGACCCATTTTCCTCAAGGTCACTGCATTCACCATTTCAGTATTTTCAGTAGCCAGGCACTCTGTAATGTCCACGGCATAGAAAACAGTAACCATCCAACCCTTATATTAACACCCTATCATAACTCTAATATATCCAGAGTGAAAGAGAAGCATGTTAACTAACTGATGACTGTTCCTGATGTCCAGGGAATATCCAAGGTTTTTTTTTTTCATTGAGCACATGTCCTATACATTTTCATGTCCTATAAATATAACATATGCTATAGCAACCTTTGTCTGTCAACAACGGTATTCCCCTGGGCTCAGGCTTAGGACCTATTCTGTTTAGCCACCTACACAATGGAATGTTTTGAGTCACCATAGTAACATTTTAGTTAAGAAGAAAAATTGGAACAGTTTAACCTAGGTGCTGTATGTATCTGGCCTTTTTTTAATCTATATTAACAAATAAAATGTATAATATCAATACAATAATTGATATGGAGACAACAGATTTGACACAATAAAGCTTCCACAACAGTTATTTTTAACCTCCGTTTTGTTTTGAATAGTTGTTAGATTTTTTTACATTGTAAATTTTGTTAATGTTCATATAGCAGCCACATACAAAATGGTTAAATTTTTGATTTGTCACATGAAATATAGTGAGGTGTGCACTATA
>NW_015546175.1:2485-7014 GCF_001515605.1 Sinocyclocheilus anshuiensis | reverse complement strand
ATATATATATAATTTTTTTTTGCTTCGAGAAAAAGAAGTAGAAATGCCACAAAATCAAAGAATTTCTTCCCACAACACAGCAGAAATGTTTTCCTGTGTCTCTTATTTTAATTAGGGTATGTGCACAGTAGTAGAGCCAAAAGTCAACACAATTTGAAGGTATTCCTGTCTTTAGGATACTTTGAATTATTGATCTCTGCACAGTAAGCAAGATCGTGGCCTGTGGAAGTAGCAAAATGAGGGGCATCATTAATAAAAGATGGTGGAGGAGATGGAAAACAGTGTTACTTGGCTTTTTTTTTTCAGGAAGAAAAACAAAAACAAGGTTGATATATTATGGTTGTTGAATCTTCTAGCATCGATTCTGTAATTCGTGTTTTTGCCATTTTTGTTTAGACTTTGTCAAATGCTTAGCGGTTTTACATCAAAAAGTTAGTAAAAATTGCGTTGCTTATTTTAGCTGGGCTGTCAGCCTTAGTGCAGCCTAAAGATAGCACACTCGCACACCCTTGGGAACCAGAATTGATTATGGGATTGTTAAATTATGATTATTTCATATCTCTTCTCACAGGCAAGTACAGGCATATTTAAGCTGAGTTTAATGTGAAGGGTCATTTCCAAGCTCTTTGCGTTGACTGTATCTGAGGGTGCTATTGGTGTATTAGATTGGGCGGGGGCACCTTTGTAGAGCCATTCGCATTGGCTGTGCACTGAAGAGCACTACAAACAGTGTAATCAACAAAATAATTGGGAAATCAAAGAAATAAAAGCTATTTATTTTGCTATCCTAACTAATGATGTATGATTTTTATGGTTAGTAGGGTTAGCATTTTATGTGCATATAGTATTTTTGTTTTTAATGTGGTGTCAGAAAAGACATGCAACCCATTTGAAAACTGATATAGATGCATAAGAAAATACATGGCAGAGAATATTATTTAGGAACTTTTGACCCAAATTCAGCCATCATGTTTTCGAATGTGCTGAAGGCTTTTCAAATTCAATGATCCTAACACTGGCTATCAGTTTTCACGCATCTGTACACAGTATTTATATGCTGTTACTTTACTCTCCTCAATCATGGTCCTCTTCGGCAAGGGCAGTGAGACAGATCTCCTCAGCACATCATTACTGTTACCTCACAGACATAAAAGTGCACTCTGCCATGTCGTTTATTAAAAGAAAGAGCCTGTCTTTTAAAGTGGACCCACTGTAAAAGTGTCAGATAGTCCGCAAAGGACAAACACCGAGATGATAGAGTTCTGAAAGCTTTTACTTAATATCCTCTTGAAATGGTGTTTTCTGAACATTTGGCAGGAAATTTCATCATTCAAAAATCATTTCTTTATTAAGTACATAAAACTCTTTCTCTCTGTCATAATTTTACATACAGTATCTCACAGAAGTGAGTACACCCCTCACATTTTTGTAAATATTTTATTATATCTTTTCATGTGACAACACTGAAGAAATGACACTTTGCTGGGCATCCTCAAATGGAAGGTGGAGGAGCGCAAGGTCTCTAACATCCACCAGCTCCGTGATGTCGTCATGGAAGAGTGGAAGAGGATTCCAGTGGCAACCTGTGAAGCTCTGGTGAACTCCATGCCCAAGAGGGTTAAGGCAGTGCTGGAAAATAATGGTGGCCACACAAAATATTGACTTTTTGGGCCCAATTTGGACATTTTCACGTAGGGGTGTACTCACTTTTGTGGCCAGCGGTTTAGACATTAATGGCTGTGTGTTGAGTTATTTTGAGGGGACAGCAAATTTACACTGTTATACAAGCTGTACACTCACTACTTTACATTGTAGCAAAGTGTCATTTCTTCAGTGTTGTCACATGAAAAGATATAATAAAATATTTACAAAAATGTGAGGGGTGTACTCACTTCTGTGAGATACTGTATATAGTTTTCACATTTCTCATGGGTTATCACAGAAATAAATGACAATTTAAAACGGAACAGTTCTTTTAAATTGTTACATTATTTACCAATATGTTCACTAAAATAAAAATAATGCAGCTTTGGTGAGCATAAAAATACTTGTTTCAAAAACATCTTAATTATTCCAATCTTTTGTCCAGTTGTGTATCATTTGAATCATTTGAATTGAGATCTGGATGTGAATGTTGTGTGAATGTAGTGATCTGGACGTGAATGTTGTAGAGTTGAAAATATCATAAATGTCTGTTTGTAAAAGTATTCATACAAGTTTTTCACATTTTGTCATGCTGCAAACTTATACTAAAATGTATTAAGGTTTTTTTTTTTTTTCACATTAGTCTACAGAAGTTAATGTAAGCCAAATTTGCGCAGATTTAGTGTAAATACTGAACTCGAGACTCATCATGATATATTAAATAAGCCTAATTGCGCAGCATCTGGGCATATCTAGCTTACTTGAACATACCCAGCGATGTAGCTACTAGCCATCGGGAGCACCGGGACATTCCCGGTGGGCCGATCGCCGAAGCGAGGGAAACCTTATATTAGGCGCTGTTTTTAAATTACAGCCCACGCAAAACTGCAAAAAGCAAGTAGGCTACTCCAAGTGGATGGATTATCTCGGCAAAGGAGAAGTGCTCACTAACACAGATTTAGACAGATTTGTGAACAATATTTGAGAGAAATAGGCCTTTTGTGTACATAGAAAAAGTCTTAGATCTTTGAGTTCAGCTCATGAAAAATGGGGGCAAAAACAAAAGTGTTGCGTTTATAATTTTGTTCAGTGTATAAACAATAAATTACTTGCATGCTTAAATTATTGGAGACAGTGCAGCATCGCTCGCACCCTCACAGACACACACTGCACTCTTTATCACCTTTCACTGGGTCACACTCACTCTCTGTTCTATCCGTAACTCTCATTGACACTTTTTCTGAGCAGCTTTCCAAGCACATAATGTTTGATCTCTCTTCAGGACACTCACTGGCTATCACCTGAGCAGAGGACATCTCTCTCACAATAGTGCTATAGTCAAGCACACACAAACAATTTATAAAGCTGCCAACTCATTGCTCGGCCTCTACTATCATAATACAATGCTTTCATTGAGTGAAAACCTTATTCCTATTTTTGGTAAGATAAAATAATGCCGTTGTACTGGTATCATTTATTTGGGTGAGCAGAAAACATTTAGGGCGTCTTAGGATATAGCTGCTTGATGGCGGGTCAAGTTGTTCATGGCTGGTCAACATAGAACATTGGCAGGCATTATGCAAATGTGTTACCCCGTGACGTGTAGCCATCACGGAAGTGGGTTTGGAATTACTGACGACTCGTTTAGGCTGTTCAGAGTTGATTATTTATTTTGGGAAGTTGTTCGCGGCCGGCCAACGTAGAACATAGGCGGGCATTATGCAAATGTGTTACCCCGTGACGTGTAGCCATCACGGAAGTGGGTTTGGAATTACTGACGACTCGTTTAGGCTGTTCAGAGTTGATTATTTATTTTGGGAGACAATAACTTTATTTATTGTGCACTTTCAGCTTTACAACTTTGTAGATCGTTTACATTCACATATAGCTACATTACACACTGCATGAAAGGCAATATTCAAAATGGCATAATAGGGGCACATTAAAATTGTTATTTTCAGATCAAGAAAACTCAGGAAAATAAATACAATCTTTAGGAAAAATATGGAATATTAAATACTTTTCATAGGTGTGTTCAGCTTTAAAATATTTTATTGGCAATTGCACTCTGTTATATTCCAAGTACGTGTTTAATGCATTTACATTCAAGTCGCTTGGTGCAAAGCAGTTTATCTTTTTCTTACCTAGGACACATTAAGAGAAGCTTTTACGTAATTCTATTAATGCACTTAAAAACAGAGAATTGAATCATTAATTGAAACGGAAATCAAATTAAAAAGATTCAAATTGAATATTATTGTGAGAATCCTGAATCTAATCGATTTGCTTTCTTCCCAAAGATTCACACCCCTACAAAGCACCGTATGCTGCAAAAGTGGGAAGAGCCAAATCCTATGAAATAGCTCCTGGCTGACATTTTAGGGGAAAGAGTAGTGTCAGATACGACGTTAAAGACTTTGGATAGTGGTTGTGTTTTTGGGCCTGATTATTGGCATAGCCCAGATTAGGGCTCGCAAAATCGCTAGCCCGACGTCCCAGGGCTATTGTGTTTTCCAGTCGGGCTACAAAAATGTATCACCGTCCTGCCCGACGGGCTATCTTGAACAGTGATATAAAATTCCTTCCTTGATTTGCATTGTTCACTAGCTTGTAGGGGTAAAACGGATCATAGTTGATCGTTTGCATGTGTTTCTAAGTCTTGCCGATTAGGGCTGTGCGATTAATCGAAATCGAATCGAAATCGCGATTTGAGACGTTGCGATTTCCTAATCGCAAAGCCTGCGATGTGGACGCGATACTACTCTGTTCCAGAGCATATGCATGACTGCCAGCCTTGAGCTGCAGTCTTACTTGCCCTGGGCAAGAGTGAGCGCACCTCCGTTCTCCCCAATCAGCACTGCTCTAGCCAACTGCGTAAACACCCA
>NW_015546175.1:0-1236 GCF_001515605.1 Sinocyclocheilus anshuiensis | reverse complement strand
CCAGATGCATATTTTATTTTATTTTTATTTTTATTTTTTTATTTTTTTGTGGTGATTTTGTTTACTCATTTGACACAAACATACAGGTTGAACTGAGATTGTCTGGGATTGTCAGTCACTTGCAAATCATTTAAAGATTCTCTTTTAGCCAGTGAGGACCAGGTGGAATAAAAACTGCTTTCACTTTTTTTTTTCTTTTTTTTTTTTTTAAGATTCTTAAAAGCTGGAAAAATAAAGCCATGCCAAGTCTGATTTCAGTGTCTTTCATAATGCCTCAAATGTCACCTGAAGCAAGAGAGACGGCCATTGGCGTGCTGCAGGCAGGTGTGTCGTGTGCCAGTTTTGCCAGACACTATGAAGTGAATCCGTGTTCAGACTATAAAGAAGGTATCAGTAAACCAGCATGACAGATGGCCATCCAAGATCTAGTTGTCCTCGGGTGACCACACAAGAGCAGGATGGACCCATAAGGGTGATCCAGATACGTGACCCTTCTGCCTGCAACAGGCCAGCATCATTATGAGCTCCTTATCCAAGAACTATAGATGTGGCTCTTTGTCTCTGTGCACAAGAGAAGGCTTTTTTATATTCTTAGTTGTGTTTGCTAAAGCAAGTTTCAATGTTATTGTTATTTCTGATGCTTAGAGTTGACACATTCTAAGTTCACTGTCACTAAGTGCTAACACATCACTCATCCTCGCCGTTTGTAATGCAGGGCTGTACGTTAACTTTTTTTTCCACATAGCACTGGTGCTCTGAAAACAAACACAAGTAATGGAGTTCATCACTTAAACAGGCACTGATGTTCCATACAGAGCACAACAAATACAAACCATCACAAAAATTGTTTTTAGACAAAGTGCAGAAACATAACACCTCTTAAACCTTAACAAAATAAAAAATAATGGCAGACATTTAGGCCAAAGTGAGCAAAGATAAAAATCTTTGTCATTATTTTATCTTTGTTATTAGAAAATAAGAACAAAGATATACATTACAAATACACATAATATACAAATAAAACAAACAGTGCTTTATTTTTCAGGTACAGTATTTAGCAGTAACATTCAAGAAATTGAATGAACACATATTAAAATAAAACACTATATACACTAGCCTATATATCATCAATTATACTGACTGATGATAAGTTCATCAGTCAAGAGCAGTGAGTGATTGTTTTGTTGTTTCATTAACATTAAAAGAATAGTTCACCAAAAATTAAAATTCTGTCAT
>NW_015546174.1:0-511 GCF_001515605.1 Sinocyclocheilus anshuiensis | reverse complement strand
ACTCACTCATGCTTACTGTACGACTCCTGTACGCCACCGCAATCGCCTTAAACTTGATCCCAGTCTTCATCTATCAAAACTTTACTAGAGAGACACTGGTTATCCAGTAGTTTGCGTCTCATCTGGCCATACAGCAGTGGGATGTGTTGACAATCTGTCTGTACTTCACACATTGACGAACGATCTGCCTGCTTCTCTGACTTTGACCCTCTGCCTGATTATCGACATCTGTTTAAAGCCTTGACCTTTAATAAACTTCCGCTCATGGATTCTAACCAAACTCCAGCATCTCTGTTACAAATTAATAATTCACTGAAAACGCAACGTGAGTCTCTTTTCTCTCTGCAATCTCTGATGTAATCAGCCTGGTTTCCTTTATATTAGCGCTGTTTTGGAAGGATTGTTTGAATGCATTTGCTTACTGGATCATTGGACTGAAAACTTTCCCAGAGTTTAACGGCTTAAAATGATCCGATCGCAAGCAGAGAAGCAAAATTGGGTTAAAGGGTTA
>NW_015546173.1:123567-127148 GCF_001515605.1 Sinocyclocheilus anshuiensis | reverse complement strand
TGTCCTTAGAAGCGTTCTAGCTCACATCCTCATCTTCTCAGAATCGAACTGAACCGCAGACTGCAGGCGGAAGGCCTGTTCTGCCTTTCTGAGGTGTTAGATGCATTTCGGGGGAAGGGTCCATAGATCCTCATAGTTGGTTTGTTGACTGAGGGGTGTTACAGAGTATTTGTTAAATATAATAAAAAAAAACTGTCTGATTGGTCCAGACGCTACACATGAAAATGAGTGTAGCAAGTGGAAACACCTTTTTGACCCTGTTACACATGCGCAAGACCCATCTTGGCCCCAGCTTTATTTTTTATGTGGGTACTACGAGGTTACTACATGGGCTGAAATATGGGTTGTAAGTGGGTTTGTCCACGGGTTCCATGTTGGCCCCATGCAACTTACCCATGTGGGTTTTATGCAGGATTTCCCTGGGCTTTAGGTGGCGCCCAACTAGGGATGATATGCAAAACCCATCTGGGTTCCATCTAAATATGGGTTGTAAGTTTGGTTTGTCCACGGGTTCCATGTTGGCCCCATGCAACTTACCCATGTGGGTTTTATGCAGGATTTCACTGGGTTTTAGGTGGGGCCCAACTAGGGATCATATGCAAAATCTATCTGGGTGTTAGGGTGGGCCTAACAAGTAGGGATGCACCGATCCGATATTCATATCGGGTATCGGCTCCGATAGTGCCATTTTTCTCGGATCGGGTATTGGTCAGAGAGAGCCGATCCAAATCCGAGGTTTTTTTTTTTCTTTTTTTTTCCCGATTGTGCGAATTATTCTGTGTTACTTCTGAAGCCATACGATAGCTTAATGTGAGCTACATATGAATATTTAAGTCCTAACATTAAAGTTCACACAAACTCTTTTCTCCACTGTGGCTGTCAATCATTCGTTCAGCCTAAACTCGGGTCGCATTCGGTTACAGCAGTCAGTTCAGTAAAGCTCTCTCCAAGATCATTCTTTGTTCTCATTATACTTGATTTGTAAATATATGTCTATGATTTTGCAAAAAGTACTTTATCTTCTTGCCGGAGTTTAATGTTGTTTTGTTACTTGCTACCGGGTGTCTGTGAGAACAAAACACGGGCGTAGAAAAGACTATAAATTGCTCATAGACTGTCAACCCTCTACATTGCGAGTAAATCACTCGCATATGTGACTAAATCTTCACTCTTCACTCTGATGTCTAATATTAGCCAATGGCTAATAAATTCTCAGCCAGTGTGTGAGTTGGATGCTGAGTATAAACGGCGCCAGTGCGCTCACCACACACCAGATACAGGTGGAGAGTAGAGAGAGTCATAGAGCCAATCAAGTGGTTGGGGATTATTTGGAGGCCATGACTGACAAAGGCCAGGGGGGCAATTTGGCCAGGACACCGGGGTTACACCCTTACTCTTTACGAGAAGTGCCATGGGATTTTTTTTAATGACCACAGAGAGTCAGGACCTCGGTTTAACGTCTCATCCGAAAGACAATATAATAAAAGAAAAGAAATATACATAGGCCTATATTTTTTCATATTTGTTTATTTTATTTTTCTTTATAATGAAGTATTCTGTATCTAGTAGATTGTGAAAGAATGATTATCAGTTCCACACACAGAGATATATAAATTCTACATTTATTTAAATGAGGGAAAAAAACTTCACTGGTATCGGATCGGTATCGGCCAATACCGAACCCTAGGTATCGGAATCGGTATCAGAGGCGAAAAAGGCGGATCGGAGCATCCCTACTAACAAGACAATATGCTTAAAGCCCATCTGAAAAAAAAAATTGTTTTCAGTTTCAGGTGTCCAGTACGACTGTAGGTTTTCATTCCAATCGAGCAGCAACACCACACAAAAAAATGTAAACCATTAGAGCACACAGTGAGATTGAAATCTCTTCAAATTTCAATTTTATTGAAACTACCCATCATATTATGCTATATTCTGATACCTAATTGTTAAAATTAACGTAACTGTTAAAGTTAACACACATTTTGAACCTGTATTTGAACCAGTGTTTACTGAAAGCTTTGAATATTTGCCCAAGAAAAAAAAAACGGGGACAGTTATAAGCAGCAGCAACTATACATTTTTCAGTACTGCTTACACTGCAGACAGACATTTGTGCATTCTAGACACCCTCAGTCCTCCTCTGTCTCTTGTACCAATTTTGAGAGTTCCCTCTCAGCTTCTTGCCGGTTGATCTTTGACATCAGTGCAGTATTCTTAACAGCCTCTGCAAAACAAATATTTATTTATTTTTTTAGATATACAGCTATATAAGATAACATTAAAATAGCACTTTTGTGCTTAGCTGAATCACGGTGATACTAAAAATGATTTAAAAAAAAAAAAAAAAGGACATTTTACAAATTGTCAGGAGGATGATGTATGAGGATGCTGCCCTCCCCTACAGTAAGGAAAACAACAGAGTAAAAAACTAAGTGTTTACATGCCATTCTGATAGACACAGCATTTGAGATATTTTTCTGTTAGGTAGTTTCTCACGTTCAGATTCTCTGACATGGACGGAATAGACCGACTAAAATAATGCATAATTTTCTTTTTTTTTTTTTCTTTTTTTTTTTGTAAGGCACCATTGACTTTCACAGTATGAAAAAATAATATGAAGTCAATGGTACCCCACAACTGTTTGGTTACAAAAAGTTCTCAAAATATCTTTTGTGTTGAGCAGATTCAGCAGAATAATGAAATTCATACAGGTTTGGAGCAACTTGAGGGTGAGTAAATGATGACAGATTTTTTGTTTTTGTTTCAACTATTCCTTTAAGTTTTAATAACTTAAAGGTCCCATATTGTCAAAACTGAAATTTCCTGGCTTTTTTCATGATAACTGAGGTCTAGGTGCTATGTAACTACCATATAAGTTTCAAAACAGTCAATCCACAGTCAGATGCACACAGCCTGCATAAAGTAGCTGTGATTTTTCATGACCCGTTGTGACTTCTGTAAAAAGGTGACGTCAGAACTACTCAGTCACCACCTTCAGTCACCACCCCGAGCACTGCCCACAGTCCCACTCTCCTTTTGCCAAACCCCCAGACTAATGCATAAAGTTTTTTTTGTTTTTTTTTTGTGAGGCACCATTGACTTCCACAGTATGAAAAAAATAATATGAAGTCAATGGTACCCCACAACTGTTTGGTTACAAAAAGTTCTCAAAATATCTTTTGTGTTGAGCAGATTCAGCAGAATAATGAAATTCATACAGGTTTGGAGCAACTTGAGGGTGAGTAAATGATGACAGATTTTTTGTTTTTGTTTCAACTATTCCTTTAAGTTTTAATAACTTAAAGGTCCCATATTGTCAAAACTGAAATTTCCTGGCTTTTTTCATGATAACTGAGGTCTAGGTGCTATGTAACTACCATATAAGTTTCAAAACAGTCAATCCACAGTCAGATGCACACAGCCTGCATAAAGTAGCTGTGATTTTTCATGACCCGTTGTGACTTCTGTAAAAAGGTGACGTCAGAACTACTCAGTCACCACCTTCAGTCACCACCCCGAGCACTGCCCACAGTCCCACTCTCCTTTTGCCAAACCCCCAGACAACATCGCATCCATGC
>NW_015546173.1:112497-118624 GCF_001515605.1 Sinocyclocheilus anshuiensis | reverse complement strand
CAGGCAACTATTTTTACAGCTACATTATTGTTCCAGCCACAATTAATCACAACAATGTATATACAATTACAAATGATTATATATAAATTGTCAGTTTGTTGTTTTATACACATGCACACAGACATTATTTCATGCACGACATAATCGTGAGATTCAAGAAACATAGACATATGGCAAGAAATCTGTAGACGCGCCCATAACAACAAAAGACTATACTCTATTTAATCTTTTTTGATAAGAAGTGTGCGCTGCAAACGCGAGCATTTTTGACGATCGTTTCTGTCCAGTCTGCTCGTTTTATCGCGTTTAACCACAGCTGTCGTCGTTTTTTTGTCTGGCAGTGGCAGCAGATATGCGATCAAATTTCTAATTTGAGGCTGTATTACGTCGATTCCAACATCCAACATCACAACAAGATGATATGTTAAGCTCCTTGTGTAGCCGAACCTGCGCTGGTTTGAGCCTCCAGTTTCCAGTTTCCCCTTTGTTTTGCTGCCTCCAGCTTGCGCTGTGACGTCACTGACCCTAGTTACCTGTGGTTGGCCTGGCCATGCGTCACTCAGAAAACAACAGGCCAATCAGAAGAGAGGCTCATGAATATTAATTAGACAGGCCAAAATCGACCTGTTCTCAGCAGAGCTCCTGAGAAAGGAGCTGTAAAAATATATTGAGATGGTTTTTGGTACTTATACCGCAAATATATATTCTTAAGGACATCAAAACCTAAAATGAAACTCCAGAAAGGTGTAAAATATGGGACCTTTAAGTTAGAGCTGCATGATTCTGGATACATAGAGAATCCGATTTTTTTAGTTTCAAACAGACATCACGATTCTGAACAGACAACTAAAAATAAAATGTAATTTACTAGAAGTTCTGACAAAATGTTAATGGCTGCAGTATATTTAAAATGTTTAATCTTGAATTAATTTTTTTTTTAAATGGTCTGAATGAATGATTTAAATGACTCATTAATAAATGCTTAACTTGTTTCATTACTGGATGAATCTGGGTTTTTAATGAATCTCTTAAATGAATGATTCAATGACAAATACATTTGTTTAACAGACACTTGTCAGCACCTACTGGTGTAACGTCACTGATATAATCTTTATCTGAAGTGTCAACTTTGTTTCAAATGATTTGCTCTATTTTGATCGCTACTGTATATCCAAAATAACATTTTATCCCATTACTTCTGTGATAATTTGAATAATTCTAACACAGAAAAAAAAGGATAAGTGTTGTTGAAAAACTTTGTGACACTGTTTCATACCTACACATGACAACTGCCTTCTCTGTCTGGATCAGTAGGTGCATTGACATGAAGCATTGTGTTCTGAAAAAGATCCATGTGAACAAATCAATCGAAATAAAAATGCTCAAACCGATTAGAATTTCAATTGCTTTAGAAAGGTGGGATAAACCTTTTCTAATCCATTAAATAGAACATGTAAACACTTGATAAAATTGAAAACTGAACTAGAAAAGTTTTGAAAAAGTGTAATGAAATAGAAATGACGTATGATGCACAAAATGAGCTGATGTTGTTTTAATATTATATTAAATAATATAATAAATGACTGCTGTGTCAATCTAAAATTCTCTCTCTACTTATTGACTGTGAAGTGGTGCAGGACAACGTTGTCCCACAAGTGACTGTTTCGGACTCTGATCTGCAGACACCTTGTTTAAAGCATGGGAAGGGGTGTTTTTATTGCTTGGTTAGTATGAGCAGCACAGCACAAAGCTTTGTGTGCTCGTCGTCTCCTAATTAGGATTCGAAAAGATAGATTTTAAGTTTGCTTTTTAAAACAAATGGATGTTTACACCATGTTGACACCAGACGCAAGCAGCGTGGTGTGGCGCAGCATGGCGCCACTAAATAGAATAGAACCCATTATAATCAGTGACTCTATCTACACTGGATGCGGCGCGACATGATAAATCCCCAACAGCAAATTGATGCTTTGTTATATTTATGACGTACTGACACAAAGTTTAAATGATTTTCAACGGCTGCATCTAATGTAGACAGACTTTAGCTGTTGTGCCGCGGCGCAACATGACAACTGTCGCGTCTGGTGTAGACACGGTGTTAGTATGCGACAACAACAATCGTTGTCATTTAGGAATAAGAGTAAGTGGGGTTTGGATCGAAATTACGATCTTTTAACGATTAATCGTGCAGCTCTAATTTCTGATAATATGTGTCTCCATATATTTCTGATAATATTTGTAGAGAAACATTACACTTTTAATTCAGAATCATAATTATACATTGTATTAAAGGGATAGTTCACTCAAAAATGAAAATTCTGTCATCATTTACTCACCCTTATGTTGTTCCAAACGTTGGTAACTAGACAGTTGATGGGCCCCATTGATTTCCACAGTAATTTTTTTCCCTACTACTGTATGGAAGTCAATGGCTACTATGAACTGTTTGGTTATCAACATTCTTCAAAATATATTTTTGTCTTCAACAGAAGAAAGAAATTCATACAGGTTTGGAAAAACATACGGGCGATGAAGGGTAAATGATGGTAGAACTTTCATTTTGGGGTGAACTGTCCCTTTAAGTAAATTATGTAAAATCAAATTAAGTAAAATTATTACATTTAGTAAAATCAAAACATCTCACATATCACAAAAGGTCAGTGAATCCATACCAGAAGTTACAGTGCAGTGTAGCAGATAAAGGACAATCCTCCTGCAAATGGCCCGTAATGAAGCTGCGGTCACAGGGGCTGGTGATGAGGTTGCTAGCGGGTGTTTTCAGTACTGGTTGCCTTCACAGCAAATCAGGTTTCTGTTAAATCCGTACATACAAACAAAAATGAATGAGAAGCAGAGCCTACTTTTTTCCATTGCGTATGTTTATCTACGGCTGAGAGGAGAACACTCACATGAGCTCTACCGTCTTCTTTCCTATCAGCTGTCGCTCCCGAAAGTCACTCTTCTTTCATTTTTCTTTTGCATAAAGTTGAAGGATTCTGAACTTTGTCGTGTCGCTGGACAAGCCCCATCCGGTCGCCAACGGCCTCTGTAGCTCTTGTCGCCGGAAATCGCCAGCTCTCCATTGAAATTAATGGGATCGTGTTGCTTTGATGTTGCGTGTCACTTGTAGTGTGAACGGGGCTTCAGCTGGATCCTTGGTGAATCTGGAGTGGGGTGGGGCTGACGAGTCCTTAAAAAGATTTTTATTTTTTTTTTTACCATTCTTTTAAACAATCTTAAACAAAATGTATTAAAATTGTACTGCCATTTGCCATTATAAGCCATTTAGACAACATAAACAAATTGTCAGCTTTAAAACGGTAAGTAATGATTTAAAATTTAAACATAAACCTAATGCATGACAATCCCATCAGAAAAATGTGAATCCCCCCAAAAAAGACGACAGGCAAAAAACAACAACAGGAAAAAAAAAAAAAGTTACATTTTCTATCACCAGTTGAGGAAATATCTTACAAATGTACTTATGATTAGAATCATACTTAATACTACAGCTATTAATCCCAATGTGAGGTCTAGAAATGGTTAAAACTGAATAACATCTTACGGTGTAGTCTGTGTTGGGTGCCTGTTTTCCCTGAAAAATGTGTGCTTGATCTAAAAATGTAAACCAATCTTATCATTAGCAGTTATTAGTATTTGAAGAGGTGAAATAAAAAAAAAAAATACTCAGAAACGATCATCTACACAAACATAACAAATATAACATTTCTCAACTATCCTATAGATTCCAGTGTTTCCGAGTGTAAATTGCAGTTTTCTCATTCACTTTACTTATTCCGATGCTCCTTTACTTCTCACGAAGTTAATACAAACACACAGCGCTGCATTGAAATACATAATTTACTACGCTAATCCCGATTAGCCTCTCACTTTGATTTCCTCTCACTCACATAAATTATGGACACAAAACATAACTTTACAATGGTTTGACTGAAAAATGTTTTGTTACCTGATATCACCATATGTTTGCAGGACCTCACACATGCAGTCTGCCCCTTCCTCTGTGTTCACATTCCAGCTGTTCTCCGTTGACATGTCACAACTCAAATTAGTTTAAAATAATAATTTAACAGGCACATAATCAATCAGGAACTGACCGAGTAATCTCGCGGATCAATAGCAAACACATCACCAAACTGACGTATTTTCAAATTTGACTAGTAAAAAGACGCGCACTTTTGTCATTGGCCAGTTTCGTGGATGACCGTCAGATTAACCAATCACGATGAAAGCAACCAGGTGAAACAAGAGTTTTTTTTTTTTTTTTTAAGAAACGTGTATATCATTTTATTTTTTAGGCTGTATTATTTGATTAGTTCAGTATATGAACAAAAATGTAATAATTCAAGGTGAACTGTAGGCACACACACAAAATTGTAAATCCACGCAAAATCTCACTTTTGAGATTAAAACTGCATCCATTATAATTATTGTTACTAATGATAATAATTATATTTGTACATATACATTTGGATTTTTGAAGAGGTGTTTTGATCAAAATATCATAAAATGCTAATAAATAAAATATTAATTATCATACATCAAAAGGCAGATATTTCTTGTTAATGACATGACATTGATTCAACATATATATTTTAATTGTCTTTTTTTTAATGATTTGTTTTTGTTAAAAACATTTTTCAATGATTTAGCATTAAACTTTATATCAACATTGTGTCAACGTTAAAACAAGGTCGGTCATGTGCCGACTAGACTGAAAAGAAACGTCTGTACTGTTGGTCCAAAAAGAAAACTGAACACAAAACACAATATGAATGAAACGGCACTTTATTTTGAACTCCTGTATCATATGCTGCAAATACGATTTCTGGATTTACATTGGATTTTTCCATCAGAAACATGAATTTTCATTCTCTCTTTCTTCACTTGGGCTATTTCATTATCTGTTACTAACCGACTGACCATAAAACTCTGGAGTACTTCTGTGGAATCAATCAGGCAGCTGTTGCTAGGGGTTTGGTTCTTCTACCCATCTCAAAGCCACTATAATCCCATTATTTTGATAGATTTAACCTTCTGTAACCCGTTCTTCATATTGCACAGTGACCATTTTCTGGATATTTTGAGCCATTTGTATACATTTTGAAATAACTGTATGGAGATAAGCATGTGCTTTGCAGGCCATTGCTGATGGCACTCTGGGTTTAATTTGATTTGTATATTCCAGGGCTCTTCAACTCCTGACTCATGAACTCTTCAAAAGTCCTGAAGAGTAAATGTACTGTTCAGTTTAGTTCTATCTCTAACCAAACACAAACAAGCTAATTACAGTGTTCAAACTTATTTGTGAATTAGAGACAGGTGTGTTTAATTAGTGTCATAATTAGTTAGTTAGTCATAATTAAAGTCTGCTATACACCGGCCCTCCAGGACTGGAGTTGAGAACCAGTGGCCTATTCACCTTATGTAGCCCACCCTTTTTTAGTGCTGCGTTTGCTGTCTTCTGTGATCTGACAGATTTATAAACGAACCGCTCGTTTTAAAATCTTTCTGGTCTACTGACATTTGTTAAGACATTTGCTTTAAACATTACATTGTTCACGATAACTTTCGTTAACTCTACAATACATAAAACCACTTTACCAGCTAAATTACTTAGACAGCGATGCCATAGAAATATACAGAGCACAAACGGAAGTTTAGAGACAATCTTCTAAAGATGGCGACGTGCTTGTTTCGCTGGAGAATAAGGTCAATAAAATATTAATTTCTTTCAATTTTACTGACCTCGAACTTTAAAAGGTAATGTAACAACTAAACATATCATAAACCACGAAATTTAATGGAAGACATTCTTTCACGTCTCTATTAGCGGTATGGTTTTAATATCTTTCAAACATCTGCTGGTAGCTCAGCGGTTCATCTTTTTGCTCTTAACTTTGCTCTGTTATCTTCACACTCACATTGATCCAGATGTCGGTGAGCTCCTCGTAGATGATGAAGGGCTGGACTCCCTCAGGCATGGCTTCCACATGCTCCTCCCACTGCGGATCCTCCACGCTCGCGGCTATGAAGAGTGCAGGCGGCAGCAGCACTAACTGCAGCTTCTGTTGACTGCGGTCTAGCAGCACCGCCCAAGCACTGG
>NW_015546173.1:109094-112487 GCF_001515605.1 Sinocyclocheilus anshuiensis | reverse complement strand
TTCTGTAACCCGTTCTTCATATTGCACAGTGACCATTTTCTGGATATTTTGAGCCATTTGTATACATTTTGAAATAACTGTATGGAGATAAGCATGTGCTTTGCAGGCCATTGCTGATGGCACTCTGGGTTTAATTTGATTTGTATATTCCAGGGCTCTTCAACTCCTGATTTATGAACTCTTCAACAGTCCTGAAGAGTAAATGTACTGTTGAGTTTAGTTCTATCTCTAACAAACACACCAAACAAGCTAATCACAGTGTTCAAATTATTTGTGAATAAGAGAGAGGTGTGTTTAATTAGTGCTGAAATTAAAGTCTGCTATACACCGGTCCTCTAGGACTGGAGTTGAGAACCAGTGGCCTATTCACCTTATGTAGCCCACCCTTTTTTGGTGCTGCGTTTGCTGTCTTCTGTGATCTGACAGATTTATAAACGAACCGCTCGTTTTAAAATCTTTCTGGTCTACTGACATTTGTTAAGACATTTGCTTTAAACATTACATTGTTCACGATAACTTTCGTTAACTCTACAATACATAAAACCACTTTACCAGCTAAATTACTTAGACAGCGATGCCATAGAAATATACAGAGCTACCGCACAAACGGAAGTTCAAAGACAATACCGCACAAACAGGAAGTTCAAAGACAAGCTTGTTTCTCTGGAGAGTAAAAAGTCAATACCGTAATCACATAGAGCCCAAACACACTGCCCAATCTGTACCTAGTACCTATTTGTGTACTACCAAGGGGCCATGTAGTCAGCCTATAAGGACTGATTATGTTTGCTCATGTCTTACCCAAGAGGGCCCCATATTAGTGATGGGAAGTTAGGATAATTTTACTGACTCTCTCCTTTGATCCCGTTTATCAAAATGAACATATCTTTATTCAAGTCATTTCAATCATTTAAGTTGCATTAAATGTGACCCTGGACCACAAAACCAGTCTTAAGTCGCTGGGGTGTATTTGTAGCAATAGCCAAAAATACATTGTATGGGTCAAAATTATTGATTTTTATTTTATGCCAAAAATCATTAGGATATTAAGTAAAGATCATGTTCCATGAAGATATTTTGTACATTTCCTACTGTAAATATATTAAAACTTCATTTTTGATTAGTAATATGCATTGCTAAGAACTTCATTTGGACAACTTTAAAGGCGATTTTCTCAGTATTTTGATTTTTTTTTTGCACCCTCAGATTCCAGATTTTCAAATAGTTGTATCTCAGCCAAATATTGTCCGATCCTAATAAACCATACATCTATGGAAAGCTTATTTATTCAGCTTTCAGACGATGTATAAATCTAAATTTAAAAAAATTGACCCTTATGACTAGTTTTGTTGTCCAGGGTCACAAATATTATACTTTTACCAGCCAATTTCCCAGAACACATCCACCGACGCAATCTTGATCATATTCCAAATTAGGAAATCATTATAATGCAGCCAAAGATAATTTATAGGGAACATAAATAATTACTTTCCCTTCAGAGTCTTTCATTCATTTGTCACGTGACAGACGCAATGAACAGATCATTCATGAATGACCCATCACTACCCCATATGTATTTCCCCATTCACAACCCATACAGAGATTACCCATGTGGGTACTACCTTGAGCCCATGTAGCCAACCTATAAGGGAATGATTGTGTTTGCCCATGTCTGACCCAAATAGTTTGGCCAAGAGGGCCCCAAACGTCTTTCCCTATTCAGAACCCATACAAATATTACCTATGTGGGTACTACCTTGGGCCAGTGTAAGCAGACTATATGGGACTGATTGTGTTTGCCCATGTTTTACCCATATGGTTTGACAAAGTGGGCCGCGTATGTATTTCCCCATTCAGAACCTATATAGAGGTTGCCTTTGTGGGTACTACCTTGGACCAGTGTAGGCAGCCTATATGGGATTGATTGTATTTGCCCATGTTTTACCCATATGGTTTGACCAAGAGTGTCCCATATGGGGAAACACAAATGGGGCCCTCTTGGCCCCATATAGAGGCTGCCTATGTGGGTACTACCTTGGGCCAGTGTAGGCAGCCTATTTGGGAATGATTGTGTTTGCCCATGTTTTACCCATATGGTTTGACCAAGAGGGTCCCATATGTGTTTCCCAATTCTGAACCCATATAGAGGCTGCCTATGTGGGTACTACCTTGGGCCAGTGTAGGCAGCCTATATGGGACTGATTGTGTTTGCCCATTTCTGACCCATATGGGTTGGCCAAGCAGGCCCCATATGTGTTTCCCCATTCAGAACCCACATAGAGATTACCCATGTGGGTTCTACCTTGGGCCTATGCAGGCAGCCTATATGGGACTGATTGTGTTTGCCCATTTCTGACCCATATGGGTTGGCCAAGCAGGCCCCATATGTGTTTCCCAATTCAGAACCCACATAGAGATTACCCATGTGGGTTCTACCTTGGGCCTATGCAGGCAGCCTACATGGGACTAATTGGGTTTGCCCATTTCTGAGCCATATGGGTTGGCCAAGCAGGCCCCATCTGTGTTTCCCCATTCAGAACCCACATAGAGATTACCCATGTGGGTTCTACCTTGGGCCTATGCAGGCAGCCTATATGGGACTGATTGTGTTTGCCCATTTCTGACCCATATGGGTTGGCCAAGCAGGCCCCATATGTGTTTCCCCATTCAGAACCCACATAGAGATTACCCATGTGGGTTCTACCTTGGGCCTATGCAGGCAGCCTATATGGGACTGATTGTGTTTGCCCATTTCTAACCCATATGGGTTGGCCAAGCAGGCCCCATATGTGTTTCCCCATTCAGAACCCACATAGAGATTGCCCATGTGGGTTCTACCTTGGGCCCATGTAGGCAGCCTATATGGGACTGATTGTGTTTGCCCATGTCTGACCCATATGCGAAACCCATATGGGGGCCATATGTGTTGCCCATTTTGAGCCCATGCCCTCATTTCCCATTAGTGACCCAACTAGGCCCCACATGGGAAGCCCACCTGGTTTTGCCCATGTGAGACCTACTTAGCTGACCTAAGTGGGCCCCAGATAAGATGCCCATTTTGGGACCATGCCCACTTGTTACCCATGTAGACCCAGCATAAACCATGTGGGGCCCACATATAGATGTTGGCTGGGTAGAGACGACCTCTAAGCCCTGAATGTCAGCGAAGACCATGTCACCTAGACCAGTGTTTCCTAACCGGGGTGGCGTCTATCGAGAACAGGGGTGCCGTGTAAAAAAATCATTTTTTTTTAAATATATTTTTAAATTGCTAAAATGTTCATAAAAGCAGCTATTATATAATATCCATTTCTGATGTCGCCAATAATTAGAGATGCACTGAAATTCCGGCTGCCGAAAATTAGTTCACCGCTCAGGTTTCACTTTCACGTG
>NW_015546173.1:108194-108743 GCF_001515605.1 Sinocyclocheilus anshuiensis | reverse complement strand
AAAAAAAAAAAATTAATAGCCCTACCTGAAAAACTAAAAAGCAATTTATTTCATTTGTAGGCTTATCGTTATTTTTAATTTGTGCTATCATTAATAATTTCTTTATTTATTCTTATTTTATTATTAACTGCTTAGTGTCCTTGTCATTTTTTATGCAATTCAAAAAGTTTTAAATCAAGCTATCTCGTGATACTGCAACAAAATTACCCAACTGTAAAATCAAAAATACACTGAGGGAAAGTGTGTTCAAGCGCCAGCAGAAAACAGTGTAAAGAAATACTCTTTGAGAGAAGCAGTCTTTATCAGTGGAAGTTAAAAGCAGCTCGTAAGTGTATTTACTTGTCTCATTACTGTTGTAAGGTCTCTGTCTTTTGAAACAGGCCCCCATAAGCTGTGGATTCACCACGTGAATTATGAATTATGATCCTTCTGAAATATTACAGAAGGATCTAAAGATCTCCCCCTTATCAGACATCATGAGGTATCTATACCAATCACCCCCAGCACATGACTCCAATATTCTGGGTCGACTTCCTGCCAGTCGTGTCG
>NW_015546173.1:106909-107496 GCF_001515605.1 Sinocyclocheilus anshuiensis | reverse complement strand
GCCCCCCTGCCGTAACACCGCATCGCGGGACTCCAGAACTCAAACACTTCAGTTGAAGCTTCGTAACTCTTCAAAGAACTAAAAGTCTTGCAAACTCAGACCTTTTAGCAGGACTGCTCAAGCCTCTTCCGTAACCCGGCAACCAACCAATCCAACGAGGGCTTCCCCAAAGGACGTCATCCAAACGTAATTCGGTCGCCAAAGCGACCAACCAATCAGCAACGGAATTTCCCTCCAGCAGCCATCCAGGAAGCCTGCGTCAGCAACGGGAAATCATCTCAGCTTTTCAGCTGTCAACCAAAGCAAAACGCAAGTAAATGAACAAAATCTTATCTCTGCTGAACTGGCGTCGAGCTAATTTAAGCAGTAAACATAAGCCAAATATCTGCTTTGTGAATTCTCTCAGGTGAATTTAAAACCACTCGTGAAAACGAGCTAGAATTTTGAAAACGAGATTCGAGTCCTTTCAAAACCTGAGCTAGAAATAAAATGAATGATCAATTCCCTTATAGAATGAACGACTTAAATTACAGTTAAGTCACTACACTGTTTAGTGCAGTTGTCGTTGCTAGGAAACGCTTGTTTTG
>NW_015546173.1:102794-105580 GCF_001515605.1 Sinocyclocheilus anshuiensis | reverse complement strand
TGTTTAGTGCAGTTGTCGTTGCTAGGAAACGCTTGTTTTGTTTACTGTGTGGAGACCTGCTGATATCGTGTTTGGTCTCGTTCTGTATCGCGTATCTTGTCAGTGTCTACGCTTGCTTGGCCATTTGTTGTGGAGAAAATAAGGAAAGTGTGTTTAAGCGCCAGCAGAAAACAGTGTAAAGAAATAGTCTTTGAGAGAAGCAGTCTTTATCAGTGGAAGTTAAAAGCAGCTTGTAAGTGTATTTACTTGTCTCATTAGTGTTTAGTGCAGTTGTCGTTGCTAGGAAAAGCTTGTTTTGTTTACTGTGTGGAGATGTGCTGATATCGTGTTTGGTCTCGTTCTGTATTGCGTATCTTGTCAGTGTCTGCGCTTGCTTGGCCATTTGTTGTGGAGAAAATAAGGAAAGTGTGTTCAAGCGCCAGCAGAAAACAGTGTAAAGAAATAGTCTTTGAGAGAAGCAGTCTTTATCAGCGGAAGTTAAAAGCAGCTCGTTAGTGTATTTACTTGTCTCATTACTGTTTAGTGCAGTTGTCGTTGCTAGGAAACACTTGTTTTGTTTACTGTGTGGAGACGTGCTGATATCGCGTTTGGTCTCGTTCTGTATCGCGTATCTTGTCAGTGTCTACGCTTGCTTGGCCATTTGTTTTATTTCTGTCACTGATTAAGTTTTGGTTCCTTGCCTCTGTCGCTTTGGCTTGCTTAGTTGGGGACACAATTTTTGGCAACATTTTTGACTCGACTGCACAGACACTATTGGAAGAGAACTGAACTTAGATGGACTATGACATCATTGAATCAATAATGAACTGACTTTAACTGATAAACTGATTGATTACTATTGTCCTCTTGCATTATCACCACACGTTTTTACTGTTAAGCTGTTTTGACACAATCTATTGTATAGCGCTATATAAATAAAGGTAAAAAAAAAACCTATAATGCCTTAATGGTTTAACAAGTTTTAGGGCTGGACCTGGGTGAATTACACTGTTGACAATATATAACAATGATATGTGATCCTATGGATTTAGATCTAGCTATATTTGTAAATCAGTAATGCTTTGCTTTGTGTATTTCCCCAGCATTAAAATTGAATACATAAAAATTTCAGGAAACACTATTCCTGGCCACAAACTCTTGTTTTCATAGTTTCCTCTATTAGCAGCACTTATTTCTGTAACATCTTTTTCTTTCTATATACCCCTCACATGTATATGTACACTTGTTTGTACAATATGCTTGGCCCTCAATATATAATAAGCTTGGTTTCCAATAATAATAACAAAAGTTTTTAGCACATTGCTGGCACGTCACTAATATGTTTATAGCATGTTTTAAGTTGGCAGGATGTTTTATCATCACTAGCATGTTTTAACATGTTGCTATCATGTTTTAGCATGTTTACAGCATGTCTTAGCAAGTCACCAGCATGTTTTAGCATGTTATTCCTAGTACATTTTAGCACGTCACTAGTATGTTTTACACAAACCACATTGATAGTAACAACCAAACATAATTTTGAATCACCTTTCAGTAAGGGCGTGGGTAGCTTGCAATAGCTGAGTGAAACATGAATTCTGCTCTCTACCAGAAAATTCTGAACGAGAATATCTGGTCTTCAGTCTGTAAGCTAAAGCTCACATGCAAATCTGATTTTTTTTCTCTCACATTTTTCACATCAACCTGATTTCTATGTTTAGGTTGTGGACATTCCAGAGGAACTCATTGAAAGTCATGACCTCACAGTTGACTTTATTCTAACTCCAACAAGAATCATCAAAACTGAATGCACACACCCCAAACCAGAAGGCATCATTTGGTCAAAGGTATGTATATCTACATTGTCTTAAAACGTTGTGACAGTTTTACTGTAGCTTGATTTCTCTGTGTGTATTTGTATTCATTGATTAGGACTCTAATAAATTAGGACTCTAGAAAATAGCGTTTCCAATAATAACGCAATGTTAATTGATTATATGTTTGAAAAGCTGGCTTAATATACTTTTGAATATCCAGCTTTAGTTATCGTGATCCTGATCCAGGGCAACCGTAATAGAATGAGACACACGTCTCCCTATATTCCTGTAAAATTAAATCAGATACTGTAACGACTTTGAAACTCCCAAAGTATTTCCCATTTTGTGTGCCTTATGCATCAGATGTTCAGCTAGTGGTCCGTGGGTGTTAGTGGAGAGTTGAAAAAAAATGGTGAACTGGGGGCGGAAGGTGTTATAGGAACGTCTTTGGAAAGAGTTGTTATTTTTCCAATTCTGTTTGGTGCTGTTGATTCCTCAGAAATTAGACACTTTGTCTCTTAATTTCTCTATTGACCTTTCCCATGACCTCCTAGCCTTGTGCTGTACCCTGTGTTCCCTTTTGGGATGGTTTTATGATTTGGTAACATGCTCTGCATTTTTCATCTACGTAGCTGCGTTGGTACCCCAGGTATTTACATTTACATTTAGTCATTTAGCAGACGCTTTTATCCAAAGCGACTTACAAATGAGGACAATAAAAGCAGTCAAAACTAACAAAAGAGCAACAATATATAAGTGCAAATGACAAGTCTCGGTTAGCCTAGCAAGGTGTATATATACTGTATATATATATATTATACACACACACACACACACATACACACAAACACACAAAGAAAAACAAGTAGATAGAATACAAAAAATAGAAAGATAGTTTTTGTTTTTTGTTGTTTTTAAAAAAAAAAGAATAAAAATAAATAAAAAAGGATAAATATAAAGTAGAATTAAAATAGAATAGAAAGTGCTAGA
>NW_015546173.1:100407-102575 GCF_001515605.1 Sinocyclocheilus anshuiensis | reverse complement strand
AGACAGAGAAGAGAAGTGGTCCAAGTACTGAGCCCTGAGGCACCCCAGTAGCTAGATGTTGCGACTTGGACACCTCACCTCTCCAAGATACCTTGAAGGACCTATCTGAGAGGTAAGACTCAAACCACTGGCGTGCGGTTCCTGAGATGCCATTTTCCAATAGGGTTGACAGGAGAATCTGGTGGTTCACTGTATCAAAAGCAGCAGACAGATCTAGCAAAATAAGTATAGAAGATTTGGAAGCCGCTCTTGCCAGTCTTAGGGCTTCAACAACTGAAAGCAAGGCAGTCTCGGTCGAATGTCCACTTCTGAAGCCAGATTGGTTGCTGTCCAGGAGGTTGTTCTGTGTGAGAAAGGCTGAGACTTGGTTGAACACAACTCATTCAAGTGTTTTTGCAATGAAAGGTATAAGGGAAACCGGTCTGTAGTTCTCTAAAAGAGTTGGGTTAAGAGTGGGTTTCTTAAGAAGGGGGGTTATACGAGCCTGTTTAAATGTTGAGGGAAAAACACCAGTGTGAATGGATGTTTGCTGCCATCCAGGTATAATGATTATCTCAAGCCCGTTTAGAAACACACCAAATTAATGGCTAATGCAGCTGACACCACCCTCCCTGAGACACAGCATTACCAGTAGGGTTGTCACGATACCATAAATATATATTACAATACCATACCAGCTGAAATATCACAATACCAAGTAGTGTCACGATACAATGCAGTATTGTGTTAATTCATAATTCAAATCTACAAAATGAACACATTTTTTAATAAATACATATGTAAATGAAAACAGACCAGGTTTTCCTAAAACTGCAGCAAGTCTTAATGATTGAGCCACTGAATCATTTATTCAAACTATTTGTTCAAAACTACGGTGACCGGGGGAGGGGACATGTTCGGTTCACTTAGTTGTGTTGTGGCCACGACATACAGTATTAACTCATAGGAACATGATAAAATGTTGTGGCCACGAGATATTAATTCGTGGGAACGTCATATTAACTCGTGGGAACATGATATGCGATGTGGAGTCATGGCCTCGAGATCCTATGTTGAGGGAACAACATCCATTTCTCGTGGCTACAAGTTCAATGCGTAAACAAACCTGTGTGACCATAGGAACCTGCGATTATCAGAGATGGATAAAACATTTTATCCATCCCACAGTCTTGTAAATTCGTTAACGGGTCATGTCTTTTTATTTAATATTTGTATATTATTATTATTATTATTATTAAACTGTAATATAATAATATTATATTATTAACTGGTTTAGGGCTATTTTTTATTTAATGTTGTATTTCCCCTTTCAATTCGTGTATCGCTTTACCTAATTAACGTTCTGTATAAATATGTTACCAAATATTTACGCCCGTGTGACGATAAATGAGCGTGTTTTGTTTTCATTTACAAATGATGAATGATTCATCCCTGAACGAAACACTATAGTATTTATAATTATAATCTAATAATTAGCCGAAATATAATTAAACATATTTTAAATTAAACCTTTAAACTGCACTTCCAGTACAAATTGCAGTCATACAGCATAATCAATGGCGGTAAAGTTAGTTTGACGTTTGACAGTCATTAGACAATCGGTTTCATGCCAATTAAACTCTTTGCAGCTGTTATGTTTTGAGCCCAAACTAACTCAGATAGACATAAATACAGTATATGCCCAAGGCTTACTTTCTAGAAAAAAAAAAATATATTTATAAATTAACCATATAAATTAATTAAACAATTTTACTACATGACATTATACTATATAGACAATACTAAAATGTCCAGAAAAACATCCTTGTTATTGCACAAGGCTCTGTTTTTGGAATTAGCATTTTGTGTTTTTTTTTTTAATTAATTTTACAACTTTTAATGTATGCAATAATATAAATCCATTAAACGACAACATCATTTGATCTAAAGGTATAAAACCAACTGTAAAAATCTCTAAATATTATTCCCTATAATGCACAAGGCTTGTTTTTTTCTGATTATGCCTTTATTGTTTTTATATACAGTACTGAAACCACATTTTTAATAGGTTTAATATGCAGTACCTACTTAAATTTATTAAACTCTGACACCGTTTGAGATAAAGGTATCAAACCAACTGTAAAATATTCAGAATATTATTCCCTATAATGCACAAGGCTTGTTTTTTT
>NW_015546173.1:95648-99971 GCF_001515605.1 Sinocyclocheilus anshuiensis | reverse complement strand
TAATCGATCTATGTACTATAACATGTAAAACGGGAACATGAAAGGAATATTCTAAAAGCAACTCATGTAAACACCGTAATCATAATATTGGCTTATTTAGAATAAGGTAAATAATTCGATTACTGATGTCCATGTAAACATAGTCAATGTTAACAAATGCAACCTTATTATACAATGTAACAAAAACTTTAAATTATTATGTTTAGTTTAACTTTATAAATAAAAAAATAATTAATAAACTATAGACATTTAAAAAAACAAACAATAAAAATGACAAACACAACAAAATGACTGAAACTTGAACTAGAATTAAAATTAACAATCTAAAAATAAAATTACAAATTTTAACAAACTATAATAGTATATCAGTGATTCTAAATTAACACTATACGGTGACCGGGAGGGGACATGTTCGGTTCACTTATTTTTGTCGTGGCCACGACATATTAACTTGTGGGAACGTGATAAAATGTTGTGGCCACGAGATATTAATTCGTGGGAACGTCATATTAACTCGTGGGAACATGATATGCGATGTGGAGTCATGGCCTCGAGATCCTATGTTGAGGGAACAACATCCATTTCTCGTGGCTACAAGTTCAATGCGTAAACAAACCTGTGTGACCATAGGAACCTGCGATTATCAGAGATGGATAAAACATTTTATCCATCCCACAGTCTTGTAAATTCGTTAACGGGTCATGTCTTTTTATTTAATATTTGTATATTATTATTATTATTATTATTAAACTGTAATATAATAATATTATATTATTAACTGGTTTAGGGCTATTTTTTATTTAATGTTGTATTTCCCCTTTCAATTCGTGTATCGCTTTACCTAATTAACGTTCTGTATAAATATGTTACCAAATATTTACGCCCGTGTGACGATAAATGAGCGTGTTTTGTTTTCATTTACAAATGATGAATGATTCATCCCTGAACGAAACACTATAGTATTTATAATTATAATCTAATAATTAGCCGAAATATAATTAAACATATTTTAAATTAAACCTTTAAACTGCACTTCCAGTACAAATTGCAGTCATACAGCATAATCAATGGCGGTAAAGTTAGTTTGACGTTTGACAGTCATTAGACAATCGGTTTCATGCCAATTAAACTCTTTGCAGCTGTTATGTTTTGAGCCCAAACTAACTCAGATAGACATAAATACAGTATATGCCCAAGGCTTACTTTCTAGAAAAAAAAAAATATATTTATAAATTAACCATATAAATTAATTAAACAATTTTACTACATGACATTATACTATATAGACAATACTAAAATGTCCAGAAAAACATCCTTGTTATTGCACAAGGCTCTGTTTTTGGAATTAGCATTTTGTGTTTTTTTTTTTAATTAATTTTACAACTTTTAATGTATGCAATAATATAAATCCATTAAACGACAACATCATTTGATCTAAAGGTATAAAACCAACTGTAAAAATCTCTAAATATTATTCCCTATAATGCACAAGGCTTGTTTTTTTCTGATTATGCCTTTATTGTTTTTATATACAGTACTGAAACCACATTTTTAATAGGTTTAATATGCAGTACCTACTTAAATTTATTAAACTCTGACACCGTTTGAGATAAAGGTATCAAACCAACTGTAAAATATTCAGAATATTATTCCCTATAATGCACAAGGCTTGTTTTTTTTCTGATTATGCCTTTATTGTTTTTATATACAGTACTATATACAGTTTTATATAAAGTACCATATTTTTGATAGGTTTAATATACTGTACCCACTTAAAAGGATAATTCACCCAAAAATGAAAATTAGCCTGTTTTACTCACCCTCAAGGCATCCTAGGTGTGTCTGACATTCCTCTTTCAGACGAACACATTTGGAGTTATATTTGAAATTGTCCTGTCAGTGAATGGTGCCCCTGTTTCTGAATCTGAAAAAAGTGTATCCATCCATCCATCATAAAACTACTCCACACGGCTCCGGGGTGATAATAAAGGTCTTCTGAAGCGAAACGATGCATTAGTTTAAGGAAAATGTTGATTCTTAAAACTTTATAAACTATAATGTCCAGCTTCCGGTCGCTCAAGCAGGCGCGTTCACAACAAGGCGGTCAAGCGTATGACGTGGGCGTAACGAAAGGCGCAACATAAGATCTGGGGAGAAGACTGTAGTCTCACGAGAGTAAACTCCGGGGAGAAGTGTGTAATCTCGTGAGAACCAAGTTTTGTTTTCGGCACAGGAAATCATGTGAACAAGTAAATTGTATCTGTTTTGATTAAAATGGTGCATTTGTGTCAATACCCGGGATGTTTAAATTAGTTTGTGACAGGTGTTTTGTTTTGCTTTCTCCTCTGTGCATTCCCGTTTGTCACTCTCTCCCCGGATCTTATGTGTTGCCTTTCGTTACGCCTACGTCATACATTCTGAAGCAACGGGCCAGGTGTGAAAGCACCCTTAATGCGCACGCGCACTAGTCTAACCTACTAGACTTCATCACCTAATGTATGCGTGCACTCTGTAGGTGTGTTTTGTGTTTGCTTTTCGCGATATACTCATAATATCAAATCGCACATCGTTAAAACAATAATTACGATATTATCGCAGACCATATATATCGCACACCCCTATGTTTAGATTTTTATAATGCATTGTCTTCTTATCGATCCACCAGTTCACATTTAAAGCTCTGCGAGTTTGCAGGGTAAAAACATGGGTCGATTTTCGCATTGGTCTGAACTCTGAACAAAACTACAGTTTTATTGAAAAAGCTCATTAATTCTCTGCCAGCAGGTGGAGCGTTTTGTAGAAATATAACTGTTTCCCCGGTAACGGCAGAACACAAAGCAGTGCAGCACCGGATTTTGAACATGCAGCGCTCGGGTTTATTCAATGAAATCATAACATTAGCCTTTTGAAGTTTAATCGTCACATTCAGCCATATCGCAATTCTGGTCTTTCCGTCCCCAAATTTAAGACCTATTGAAATTAAGACTTTCTTGTACAATTTAAGACTTGTTAAGGCCTTAGATTTGATTCAACTAAATTTAAGACTTTTTAAGACCCTGTTCAAAATAATGTAGCAACAACATAAAGACAGTATATTTTTAATATTTGTATAATGGCATCTTTTGTTTATGACTGAAGGCCAGTATCACTCTGATGTCCCTATGAAATAGTTTTCCCCCCTAATATTTAACCATTAATAAGTTACTGTCTTTGGGACTGTAAGGGTGGTTTCCCTACAGTGGTTCAGGCTGTAGGATTGCTGAATGGCTAAAGTTAGGGGTTGAACCACTTCTGATTTTTTTAAAGTCGACTTTTATGTGATGAAATTCAAGTCGAAGTCGACTAGTCGCTGATGACGTCATTAATGAACAAATAAGTCTGGAGCTGTGACAAACACCTTGTGCACAGCTATGGCATATGACACAGCGCTGCCCACATGGCTGTTGCTCCTATAACAGCTCATTTTGATCAGTTCTTTTGTCTTTGGGTGGTTATATTTTAACACCCCCTTTGCTTATACCCTTTAAGAGTATAAGCAAAATATTCAGTGTAACCAAATACAGAGATTCAAATGTCCAAAAACAATCATTGTTTCAACTGAAACGGACAGCATACAAAGAAACAGAAATCAAATTAGTTACATGATATATCAATTAAAATGTTTGTACTTAGGCAAGTGAGAAATACTCATTTATATTTGAAACTTGGTGAGATGATAGCTAAGTGATTAGGTATACCCAAAGAAACCAAAACAAACAATAATTGGATACAATTCACAATTATAATACAGTCTAGATGTATAGACTTAAATAATATTATATGAGGCAGTATCAGACAGATGTAGATTTGACTCTGTGTGTGAAGATCATTATATGAGGCAGTATCAGACAGATGTAAATTTCACTCTGTGTGTGAAGATCAAATTGTAGTATATGTGTCTGCATTTAGCTGTGGCTATGTGTCAGTGTAATCATGCTCCAAACAAAGGCAAGGAAGTTTTACAATTGTGATGCAAATGTGGTCCTGTTGTAACAGGGAGCCAGCCTGAGAATGTGAGTATGAGATGTGAATCTGGCTCAAAATACTTCCAACACCAGTGTTTTTTCTTAAAGGGGTCATAGGATGCTACATGCACATTTACAAGTTGTTTGAACTGAAATGTGTGTTGGCAGTGTGTGTACACAACCACCCTATAATGATAAAAATCCACCCAGTGTTTTTTTTTTTAAATGTGGTTAAATGTTTTCCCCTCTCTCAAATCAAGCCTGACGTCACACAGACAGGCCACTCCCACAATAGTTTGATTGACAGTAGCGTTTCAGC
>NW_015546173.1:92686-92884 GCF_001515605.1 Sinocyclocheilus anshuiensis | reverse complement strand
TGTTGTTGGATGTAATAATGAACATAGCAGTCTCCCGACATCTCCGACATCTGAGCCGCTGAACTCGCAGTGGATTACATTGTTTCTGAAGGGAATTCACCCCTAAATGCGTCAAATGTTTCTATGTTCGCGCGAATCATTCATGATCCAGCCTCATCTACAGAAGAAGTGAGTATAATGTTTTGTAATGAATCTTTG
>NW_015546173.1:89849-92625 GCF_001515605.1 Sinocyclocheilus anshuiensis | reverse complement strand
ACTGGGAAATAGTTCGCGCAAAATCGTCCCAGTACTTTAGTACTGTACATTTAGTTCTGGAACTAAAGCGGTGCGAAAGGCCGTCTCTTTTCTCTTTGGGGCCCCATAAGCAAGGTATTTGGACACCTGCTGCCAATGAATGCTAGTTTGCCAGTGGTTGGCAAAGTTCAGAGCTGAATCCTGTTGTGAGGAAAGCATTTTCATTGTTAAGACAATTGTGAATCACACTGTGGCCACATGGCAATTCTATGCTCCTGTACATGAATCACTGCAGCTATATGGAAAATAGCAGAGTGTACCACTCAGGAGACAAACAAACTCAACATAGACACACATGCAACTTGAAATTGCTATACAATTCCAGTATTACAGTTTTTCCAATTTTACACAAGACACATGGTCTAGATGCATAGCATCTACAACCTTAAACCTAAGTGTTTCACACACTTAGAGTAAAGCAGTCATGTGTTTTAAAATAATAAATTCAACTAGTCTTTGTGCACATGTAGTTACACAAACAACTATAATGTGCTCTATGCGCACAATGTGTTTAGCACAATTACAAATTTGAAAATACAAACAGCATAATTTAGATTTGGATGTTTACATATTAAACTCATTGCTATTAAGCTGCTAACCCACTAGCAAGTGAAGTCAATAGCTGGAGGCCTTGCATGAACAATGCAGTCAACTCACTAAGAGTTTTACTTGCAAATGAGCATTGATATCTGCCTTTAGAAAGTGGTTTCCTATCTTTCTGAAAATAAGGTGGAGGTCTACCCCTACCCAGTGACCAGCATTTTTCCTCTGTATGGCCTATTTTGTGACAGGAACTACAAAACCTGCTATCTTTGCCACAGGGTTGTTTGCTGTGTTCTCCTGAAGTTTGAGGATTTTCATGACTCTCTAATGCTTCCTTTACACCATGCGTTCTGGTCCACGACTCTGCGCTATTACGGTGCTGCATCACCTTAAGAACTGAAATCGGCACACTTTTTTGAGCAGTGGCACATGCTTCCTCTGAACAAATCATTCCAGAATCATCACAGCAAGTCATTTCCTCTAAGAAGTGAACATGCTTTTTAGCCCCATCGCTGTTAAGCGTTTTGGGAGACATGGACTCTTGTGCCTTAAGCTTAGTCTTGAGATCTGCAATGATGTCCTTGTGATTTTTACACTTCTCAGTTAGGATTAACTGCTCAGCTAGTAAGTTATCTAGCTGCAATTGAAGATCTTGAATCTTAGCTTCTGACTTTTGTGCCTCTGTCTTTTTAGAATGCAGTTCTTCACATTTAGCATCTATACTTAAAGTTAGACACATTGTTAACTCACTTAGCCTTATATAACGCATGTAGTTTAAAGCCTCAATTATTTCACCTTGTTTTGATTTCTTTTCATGTTTACCAAGTATGTTCCACCATGTAAGCATTCTCTCATCTGAACTGAGATCTTGTATTCTGAATTTGCTCAAGTTAGGTTTAACCTTTTTGCTCCATAAAGCAAACAATACATCACTGTCAGAAATTTTCCCTTCCATCCCTGATGAGATGAGTCTGAATGTTCTCGAAGTGTACAGTAACGGGACAATTGAAGCTAATTACAACCTTCTAATTTCTATACCATGCAAAATGGAGAACGAAAACATACTTACCTACTCCGTGGTCAGAAGGCCAGCTTTAATCCATTCACAAGATCAACTGTGAAAAAAATCCTCATTCTGATGAAGTAAATCTCAGAAAACTCACTGCAAGGGATCCCGGGTTTCGGCACCATCTGTAAGGATGGTTTCCCTACGGTGGTTCAGGCTGTAGGATTGCCGAATGACTAAAGAAACGTTATCAGCACGATGGTATAAAACTGTACATTTCTAGTCTATTACCACCCACTGCCACTTATACCAACGACGGAAATAAGCGCAGTTAGAATAGCTAAATATGTGGGAGAGCATTGCTATTGAGTGACTATTGTATTGCAATAGGTAGCACTTTAAGATTAACCTTGAACCAAGACTAGTTAGCACATAATTAATAAAAGGTGCAGTAGGAGATCTTGGAAAATGCTAACTTTAGCCTGATAGCACTGAAAGCGAACGTCCCACCCTCCCTGCAATCGCCGTCCAAAGCCACGTCTTCTGAACGCATATACGCTCACAGACCAGAATATCAGAGACAACATTACTACAATAGGCTATATCAGCGGTTCCCAGATCCAGTCCTCTTTTATACTATACATTTAAATAGTATTTATTTACATTAGCACAATTACAAATGTGAAAATACAAACAGGATCATTGAAATGTGGATGTTTACATATTAAACTCATTGCTATTAAGCTGCTAACCCACTAGCAAGTGAAGTCAATAGCTGGAGGCCTTGCATGAACAATGCAGTCAACTCACTAAGAGTTTTACTTGCAAATGAGCATTGATATCTGCCTTTAGAAAGTGGTTTCCTATCTTTCTGAAAATAAGGTGGAGGTCTACCCCTACCCAGTGACCAGCATTTTTCCTCTGTATGGCCTATTTTGTGACAGGAACTACAAAACCTGCTATCTTTGCCACAGGGTTGTTTGCTGTGTTCTCCTGAAGTTTGAGGATTTTCATGACTCTCTGATGCTTCCTTTACACCATGCTTTCTGGTCCACGACTCTGCGCTATTACGGTGTGGCATCACCTTAAAGGTGCAGTAGGAGATCTTGGAAAATGCTAACTTTAGCCTGATAGCACTGAAAGCGAACGTCCCACCCTCCCTGCAATCGCCGTCCAAAGCCACGTCTT
>NW_015546173.1:88927-89805 GCF_001515605.1 Sinocyclocheilus anshuiensis | reverse complement strand
GATTATGTCACACTTCTCTAGTAAGTTTCGTCTGTGTGTGAAGACGCTGCGCAGCACAAATCCGTGAATGAATGTTCCGAAGTGAAGTAGCCTAAACTTCAACGGATTTCCCCTGCTCAGGGAGTAGGGAGCAATGAACACTGTGTAGGGGTCATATCGATCGGATCACAGTTCATGCACGTAGCTCTCTTCTAAAGAGCTGGTTATCTGAATCTGGGCCCGTATTCACAAAACATTTTATCTTACCACTAAGAGTTCTCCTAAAAAGCAGTAAAAGTTTTTAGCTAAGAGTTTTCTCCGTGAGGAACGGCGGGAGGGTTAGAGTGAGCAGAGGCGGGTGGGCTTGAGAACGGTGCGGCCGGCGATTTCGACGAAGGAGCGTCCGGAAGGACATGTGATGACCCCCGGGCTGGACTCCACTTCGTCCGTGGTGAAAGCCGATCCGGCGATCCACGGCGCAAAGTTGTAGTATTTCCTCAGCAACCAGCACGGATCAGCTCTAGGCATGACGAAGCAGATATCGTCCTCTTTTGGGAGGCCAAACAAAGTAGTTTCGCTTTCACACCGAATCACACAGTGCCTTCACGACATGGCGGCAGCAACAACAATACTACAGCGAGAATAAAAGTTACGCCTTCTTTCTTTGCGTGAACATTTGGGCGGCGTTATGCAAATCTTCCCACATAGCATCGTAGATATGTGTGGGCATGTTAGAATGAGCCGTGTTAGGTAGGCGTGGCTGACTCTTAACTTTTATAAAGAATATCTCTTTGGATTTGATACTTTAGTGTTTGCATCTTTACAGATCTTCTTTATTCACCAAGAGCTTGTAACACTCCAAAGAGAAAGGAAAAATTGAAATCGCATCATATGACCCC
>NW_015546173.1:86399-88842 GCF_001515605.1 Sinocyclocheilus anshuiensis | reverse complement strand
AATCTGGGCCCGTATTCACAAAACATTTTATCTTACCACTAAGAGTTCTCCTAAAAAGCAGTAAAAGTTTTTAGCTAAAAGTTTTCTCTTAAAACCCATTCACAAAGCTGCTGAGACAAACTTTTACAAAGGAATAGAGATATTGTAGACAGATTGGAGATTAATCCTAATAAACATGCCGCTACAATAAAAACCATGACATTAAAATACATTTAAAACAGTGTCTATGATCCCTCCTACAGTATCAGAGTGCAGATCCTCGTTTATTTCAGGACTGTGGCGACAGCAGCGGACAATAGCTTAGCTCGCTCACACGTAACCATATATCTTCTATAACAGGAAAAACATATCGATTTTATGACATAATATGTTGTTATTATGAGAAAATATATCGTTTTAACGATAAAAGATGTAGTTTAAACAAGAAAATGATGTCGTTTTAACGACATAGCATTATTATGACATAATTGAGTGGAAATGATAAATAGTGGCAGCAGTGCGTCACTGTAGAAAAAGGCCAGCATTTTGACATTTTTTATTCAACAGAAACATACCCATATTGTACTCAAGGCATACTGCAAGCAAGCCTATACCTAAACGAGCAAAACAAGCGCTTTCACATGGGAAATCAAATTAAATCAACAATAAAAACCGACGCCACTGCTTAGTTCAACTGATTCGCACAGGCTGTTGAATAATAGATAAATAATTATTAATAAATCAATTATAAATAATTATTATTTAGATAAATTGATAATAAAAAATGTTCCTGTTATTCCTGTTATTTGCAGAAAGGGCAGTTTCTCCAAAACTGAAAAGACATTCTAATACACAACAAACGAAAAGGAGAGAAAAGAACATCGGACCTCAGACTCGAACTCCTGTCATTAAAGTCAAGTCAAGTCAAGTCAAGTCTGCTTTATTGTCAATTCTTCCACATGTACAGCACATACACACAGAGAATTGAAATTGCGTTACTCTCAGACCCTTGGTGCATACAGATAACACTAACAGTAGAACATAAATACAGATATACAGATTAAATATAAAATACAACTATACAAATAAGGTAAAATGTAAAAAAAAAAATATATATATATATATATAAAAAAATATATATATAAAGCAGCACACGGCAGCTAGAGTGCAAACCAGTGAAGTAAACAACAGTGCAGATATAATGATTTGTAGTGCAAAAAGAGTTATATCTTTTGCACCGTGCAACTCTGCACGGTCGCAATGAATGCAGACCTCAGCACTACAGAAACCGATACTTACAAGTGTATGCTCACTGCATTTGACACACATCAACTTACACAAAGGATAATAAAATTGCACAATTTGTGTACATATGATAAAGAAGACGAAGATACACGTGTACCCAATGAAAAAGTACAAATATCACACGATGAAAGTCCAAATGTTGGTCACATAATGTTAAAAAACAGGATCCTTGAAGTAGATCGCCATTCAGAACGACGTTCTACTATTCATGTCTGACTGCCTACTGCATCAAAGGGGCTGGACTGTGTAGAAAAGGAGGGGCTGATTTTAATATTACAGAAAACGCCATTTTTTACGCCGTCTTTGTCAAACGGAGCGCCGTAAATTACGACGTATTATGGATGGCCAAACGGCGAAATTAACGGCGTTTTGGATTGCATCAATAAACGCCGACATTAACGGCGGTTCTGCTATGAAATCGCCGTAATTTACGCCATCTGTACTACAAAACGCCGTATTTTACGGCGTTTTTCCGTCTAAAACTGCATACCAGGCGTCTGGTTAATGGCGAATTGTGACCCGTTTGGCGTTCCATAGCGCACAGGCGCTCGTCGCACACACGGCATCATGGTAAGGGGCGTAATATTTCCGTCACACGCTTATTCGGTATTCGGCCAATCACAACGCACTGGATAGCTGGCCAATCAGAGCACATCTCGCGTTTCAGACCGATTAGCTTTGTAAAAATCTACGCGTTTCAGAAAGGCAGGGCATAGAGGAGAAACAATAATGTACATTATGTGGAAAATAATGTGTTTTTTGAACCTTAAACCGCATAAACACATTGCATTACACCAAATACACAAAATAATGTTCTTTTTAGCAACGTCATATGACCCCTTTAAATTAAAGTTAAATTAAATTTAAAATTAATGTTACAGTCTCATCTTTTTACTCTTGCATTTAAAGGGGTCATATGATGCAATTTAAATTTTTCCTTTCTCTTTGGAGTGTTACAAGCTTTGGAGTGTTACAAGCATAAAGAAGATCTGTAAAGTTGCAAAGACTAAAGTCTCAAATCCAAAGAGATATTCTTTATAAAAGTTAAGAGTCAACCACGCCTACCTAAAACGGCTTGTTCTAACACGCCCCCACGTCTACGTCCCTATGTGGGAAGATTTGCATAACGCCGCTTAAATGTTCAAGCAAAGAAAGAAGG
>NW_015546173.1:65029-86242 GCF_001515605.1 Sinocyclocheilus anshuiensis | reverse complement strand
TCGCTTTTCAGACCAATGAGCTTTGTAAAAATCGACGCGTTTCAGAAAGGCGGGGCATAGAAGAGAAACAATAATGTCCAGTATGTGGAAAATAATGTGTTTTTTAACCTTAAACCGGATAAAGACATTTCATTACACCAAATACACAAAATAATGTTCTTTTTAGCAACATTATATGACCGCTTTAATTCATTATAATTCTTGGTCTCATTTTTAACTTATATTTAGTGTATTATTATTTTTATTATTATAATTTTTTTATTTTACCTTTCCTCTTTTGTACAGCACAGTGGTCAACTCTTGTTGTGTTTATTTGTGCTTTATAAGTAAATAAATAAATGAATGAAAATAAAAATAAATAAATAAGCTACTAAAGTCAAGTGCTTTCCATTCACCCAAGAACAACATTTACGTTAATAACCTAATTAAGTCTCACACATAACACCAAATATGCAATATTTCGAACTGGAAGTAAAATAAACCAAAAAATAAAAATAACTCAAAAATGTGTTATAATATACTATCCAGACTAAGCTACACAAAGCAATATAAGGTGCAAGTTATACTATAACTCACCTAAAGACAAATGTGTAATGTTACATTTTACTTTCAAGCCTATTAGAAAGAATAAGTATATTTTACCTCAAAAACTAAAACATCAGCTTCAGCATCAGTTATAGTCTATCCACGGTCGATTATAGCTTTGGCACCGACAAAAATTGCCTTTTTCCCTTGTTTGCGAGCAGCTTCAATTTGAGGCCAAAGTCTTTTACGTGTGTCTTTGTCTTTCGTTGTTAGGTCCTCTCCAAAACCTTAACTTTCTGGACTGAAGATATTCTGATCTCTTCGAACTGTTCCACAGAAGCTCCTTGGCTGATCTCGCTGTAGACCTCAAAATGACCGGTCAAACCTTCTAGGCGCTTTTCCTCCCAATGCGATGAACAATGTCAGTGTGACGAGGAAAGTTATCTCCAGCCTCCGGCACCACAGCACGGCATATGTCAATCATTCTCTCCTTCTTGCTCTGCTAGACCGTAAAACCTTAAATTCCATCTTCTTTGGTATCTTTCAGCTTAATTTACTCTTTCTTCCAACTCAGATATTCTCTTCTGGTGTTCTTCGTTTACCTCCTTGAGAATCCCAATGTCTTTCTTAACATCATGCATCTCTTTGAAGAGAAATTCAGTAGCTTCCTTTAAAGAGTTTATACATTCTCTGTTTTGTTTGATCTCATGGTGTAGGGTTTCAGTATTTTGGTTCATTTTCTCCGCCAATATTTGCACGATGTTATTCTGTACCTCAGAAAGCGTTGGCTCTGATTTACTTTTCTTGGGATCTGGTGTGCATGGCTCCGGGTCCGGGACTGGAGTTAGCTCTGGACTACTGCAGCGAGTGTAGGAATGTGCCTCCATGACTTCCATTTTTTGATTTTCAGCATGGTCAGCAGAACGATCTTTTCCAGAACCAGATTTTCCTTTGTCTGTATTTTTCCCTCGTCTCCTTTCTGCCATTACAGCATACAACTGAAGGGGAGCGGTTTCCAACTATCATTGAACTATGTAACTTTCGGTCGTCTGTAAATCTTTGTAAATAATTATTTCTAAATGTTGACGGTTACTAATTTACACATTTGATGCTCCATTATTCAGTGCCTTATTCTGTATATCATCTAAAAGCCTGTAAAGTTGTTCAGAGGGTGCGAAAAACGAATGCAAACTTTAACAACAAAATCCTCCATCTGCATCGGATGCCATCTTGGCCACCATCATCGATCGCCCCCAGCAAAGGTGTCTGAATGTGAGGGATTGTCCTGGATGAGATCGTCAGGTGAAAGGTCATCATGTGGATAATTGTATTTATGGCTAAATTATTATTTGGTCGTTTGGTCTTGTACTGTATCGTGTACCTTGTCAGTGTCGTGCGCTTTGCTTGGCCATTTGTTGTGATAAACAGGAAAGTGTGTTCAAGTGCCAGCAAAACAGTGTAAAGAAATACTCTTTGTGAGAAGCAGTCAATCAGCAGAAGTTAAAAGCAGCTTGTAAGTGTATTTATTTCTTGTCTCAGTGTTTAGCGCAGTTGTCGTTGCTAGGAAACGCTTGTTTTGTTTACTGTGTGGAGACGTGCTGAAATCGCGTTTGGTCTCGTACTGTATCGCGTACCTTGTCAGTGTCGTGCGCTTTGCTTGGCCATTTGTTGTGATAAACAGGAAAGTGTGTTCAAGTGCCAGCAAAACAGTGTAAAGAAATACTCTTTGTGAGAAGCAGTCAATCAGCAGAAGTTAAAAGCAGCTTGTAAGTGTATTTATTTCTTGTCTCAGTGTTTAGCGCAGTTGTCGTTGCTAGGAAACGCTTGTTTTGTTTACTGTGTGGAGACGTGCTGAAATCGCGTTTGGTCTCGTACTGTATCGCGTACCTTGTCAGTGTCGTGCGCTTTGCTTGGCTATTTGTTGTGATAAACAGGAAAGTGTGTTCAGCTAAATTCAATTTGAGTTTTGTTAGACGAATATAAAAAGCTTATTATACGTGGCAGTGGTCGCGGCAGCCCTTGTGTGAAGACCGAAGAGTGTAAAGACCATTGACTCTACCGTGCGACTCCACCGGGCAGGGACACTGGCAAAGCATAAGTATTGCTTTTTATTTCTCCTCTTTCCTACTACTTGTTTCGCTTCTGTTTCAGTTTTTATAACCATTTCTTACTATGTGTAAGTAAGTTGTTGTTTTTTAGCATGTATGAACCGATGAGTGCCGCCATGATGGATTCTAACTTCTGTTTGTATGCTGTCGTGTGCCGATCTCCATAGAAACTCATTTTAAAATTTCTCAAAATATTTCGACTTTATTCTTGTATTGCTACAACTTTATTATCATAGTTTTTACTTTTTTCTCACAATATTATGACTTTAATCTTGGATTAAAAAAAAAACAATTTACGTGGCACTAAAATGCCTTTGTACAAATGATCAATGGACAAACTGAGAGAATACATTCTTATATAAAAATATTATGGTGTTAATGTTTGAGATTTAATCTTTTCTAAATTTTTTCAGTCCCTTTCTCCTGACAAACTGCAGTGCCAACAACGACGTCCAACCCATTGCAAAATGAAGTGAAGCGTTGGGAAACACTCAATAAGGCTAAATTCTACACAGCATTTACTACACACGGCACAGCAAAGATTCTCTTGTAATGTTTTTGCAGGCATGCATGTTAAAATTAACACTTGAAATAGTGTACTGCCTTTAGTATCACAATACTACATTGTACCGGTATACCATGCAACCCTAACTACCAATGGCTCACAACAGAGCACCTGCACCATCATTCCACGTTTTTTTTTCTTTTTCTCATCATTAAGTGATTCATCTTAGCCCATGGACAGCCAATAGCGAAACAGCTCAATATAATCTGTGGTTCTCACTGTTGCCTCCAGCAGCTTTTGGACTGGATGCTCTAGTTCATACGTGGCTGAGGACATGCTTGTATTACTTTTCCACAAGTCAAACTGATTCCATCAGTCCTGGCTAGAGTATGGGAAGGCTAAATTTGTCATCTGTTAGTGGCACCACGATGGCCATCCTGAGTTTGGTTCTCGGATCTTGTATACCTTTTGGAGGAACCTCCTTGGGAGATTCCAGTCAGAGACAATCTCTTGTCTCAGGTTCGGGGCACAATATGAAATCCTTAACCAAGCATGTGGAAACTTTTGGTATGGTGAACGGGGCTCTTTATACCTGTGGTGGAAGAGTCCATTTTTAATGTGAAGATTTCCTTTGAAGTGTAGAATATTTGCAACCTGGTACAGGGAACAGTATTTGGACCTAGTTCACTGCCCAGTCTGTTCAGCGATTAAGTTTTTATGAGAGTGTTTTTCTGGAGGCACAGCCCGCTACACACTTAAAGTGTTTGTGACATTTTATGTTAAGCACATAGAGGTTGGAGGTGTTTCTTTGAGACAACATTCACTTGTCTCCCATTTTATGCATGGGAAGAGGCAGCTTGAGGCCTTTTCATCCTATTTTCATTTTTTTCTAGGGACTTTTGTAGCACGTCACAGTTTGATAGGGTTCCCATCACATCAGCTACCATTGCAGCATCAAGTGAACCTATATCCCTGAATAGGGAACGAGACTCTCCCTTACGAGACACAGTTACTGACGCAGTATCTCATTTCCTATTCAGGGAACCAAGAATACATAAGAGACATTTTGTTGGGTTTTACAATGTGGTCTGAGATCATAAAATTCCTGAGAAATACTTTAACTACCTTAACAAAAAAAATCAAGCTCTATTCAGATGATCTCTTCAGATTAACTTAATTATAATAACTTACTAATGCTTTCAGTTACACACAGAAATACTGAAGAAAATACCCATTCTGAAGAAACTAAGAACACTGGAGCAGGAAGCTGGGAAAGATGTTGCTTTAAAGACAACACCTGCTGAAGAGGATCCAACAAAGAAATCCAAAGAGCTTAAATGGCAGCCTAATTGTCATCCTAAAGCTTAGCTGTAATGTGAATATTTAGCTTCTGAAGATAACAGGTGTGCTGGATTTGAGTGCAAATTTCCTAAAACTTCTGTCACCACTATATCCCTGAGTAACATTCCAGCTGGGTTACGCGTGAGTGAGTTGAAGAGCTTGCCCAGAGAACAGGAAGCTGTTCCTCTGAGAATCAGCTGGAAGGGGACAAAGCACAGAGCATTCTGCTGTACTCTGATGACACTGGTGCAGCGCAAGCTCTCACCACTTTTCAAAAGCTCTCCATTAATGGCCACACCCTATATGCTGAATGTGTCAACAGTCAGGGGCCAAAGACTCTGAGAGGATACCAAACAGTCTGGTAAAAGACTCCATGCTCCTATAGAGGATAATGTATTTAATCCAGCATTCTGATCTGTACACCTTTCTAAACAAGAATTAAAATTTCTAAATAATTTTTTGTTATCTATTACTGTCTTCTATGCTTGCAATGGGTTAACTCTCACGTAAGAAATATAAGAATCTTTTTAAAAACATGTAATGAAAATCTGAGTTCTGCTGAGGCCTGAGGATAATAAAGTGTTTTAAAGTGTCTATTCTTATGTATTTCTTGTTAAGATAAACTTTATAAATGGGCATATTTTATGATACCAGCTCTTCTTTAGAGGAATGTCTATGAGTGTATACTTAATTGTGTTGATAGAGTTCATAATAACAGGACAAACCATTTTCGTTTCTTTTTCATTTTCTAATTATTATTATTATCTGCCAATATCAATCTCATGATAAATTTATATCAGGTTGCATTAGCTAGACTTTGTTTTTTTGATAAATGTCACTTAAAATGCTGCTGCATGTTTTTTTGTGCTGTAATAATTTGTATATATTTATTTCATAATTTTAAGAATCCATTAAATAATCAGAGCCGCGGTTTCCAATAACGACGGAGCTCTTAATATTTTTGATTAAATATCTAATAATAATCAACCTAATTTTCTACTTAAATATAACCTGCATTACGGGGGGTCATGCAGAGGTGTTTTATAAAATGTTCGGTATAAATACATATAGTTTTAAATAATACTCTAAGATTTCAAGCACTAGTAAATATAATAAGAGTATTATTAAATACTCTTTTATTATTAAATACTCTTTAATAATACTCTAAGATTTCAAACACCAATAATGACGCCCCGAAACATCGTTAGAAATTTTTTAATAAAAAATTAATCCGTTTTTCTACCAAAAAAAATAAAAAATAACATGCACTGATATATAGGCTTATATATATAATGTATGTGTAGCGGACTTCGTCTCTCGCCACAAAGAACCCCACGACACCACTGGATTCGGTGGACCACATCTGCAGTTTATTAAAGACAGGACAGGGATTAACACCTGGCAAACACACTCTCAGTTCTTTGGTCTGTGAGAGTTGCGAGAAGAGAAAAGTGAACCCCTGTCCCCATTAACACCGTAACTGCAGCCGATTAACGACTCAAAGATAATACATGGTGTCCCCACTGGATGCAACGAATGCCTCGTTTATAATGGGTTTTCATGTTTTTGAATCATCGCTCCGGCCTGAAAGGGCATCATCACAGTATGGTGAGGGGCGTAACATTTCCGTCTCACGCTTGAGGTATTCGGCCAATCACAACGCACTGGATAGCTGGCCAATCAGAGCACATCTCGCTTTTTCAGACTGATGAGCTTTGTAAAAATCGACGCGTTTCAGAAAGGCGGGGCATAGAGGAGAAACAATAATGTACAGTATGTGGAAAATAATGTGTTTTTTTAACCTTAAACCGCATAAACACATTTCATTACACCAAATACACAAAATACTGTTCTTTTTAGCAGCATCATATGACCCCTGTAAGAACCAAAGTTAGCATAAAAATATTAAAAATGGCGCGGGCGGTAACTTGAACCAGATGATTAACAGCTCATTAACACGAAACTCACAATATACTGAAAAATAATGCCAAACAAACACACTATTTGACTCAATCCAGCATCAAAACATGTCTCCCACTGATATCAAACAAAATTTTAACTCAATCTGATATATTTTAATACCATGTCGCGGAGCACATTTGCGACGTACCTGTCTCGCTCAAGTCCAAAGCTGTTCTGACGAGAGCGGGACGCGACTGGGCAATTCAATCAGAGGAAGTGACATCACACAACATACAACTCAATACATTATTTTAAAACAAAAATACATAGCTTCCATATACTCTTATAAGGTTATTAATAGTGTTATTTATAGAGAGACATGAAAATAAAAATAAAATAAATATAATTTATTTCTTGGAAAAATTTAAGTTTGCTGGAATGGTCAAACTCAAAACACTACACTCTCCCCTCCTAAATTTCAGCAAACTTTAAGACTGTAGGTGAGGCTTTTTCCTCTAACAGTGGGTAGGTACCATGACTCAAGTCATTCAAAAGAATAGCAAAGACTCTGTAGAGACTGGCAAATATTCATCATCTTGTGCACCAGTTTTGTATGGGGTTCCACAGGGCTCAATTTTGGGTCCTGTTCTATTTTCTTTATACATGCTTCCTTTGTATGCTATATTTAAGAGGCACAATGTTTCATACCACTGTTACGCAGATGATACTCAGTGTTATGTTCCCTTGCACCCAAAGGACGTCTCCAGTTTACAGTGTCTGTTTGATTGTCTGAGAGATGTTAAAGAGTGGATGTCTGCCAACTTCCTTCAGTTAAATGAGTCTAAGACTGAGGTCTTAATTTTTGGCTCCCCTGCTTCTACAGAGGTTGTGGCCAGTATGCTGGGACCTCTATCTGGTAATCTTCATTCACATGTCAGAAACTTAGGCATTACTTTTGACTCTGCTCTGACTTTCGATAAACAGATCAATGCTGTGGTTAGAAGTTGTTTTTATCAGCTAAAGAATATTGCAAAGATGAAGTCATTTTTAACAATAAAAGACATGGAGTCTGTAATACATGCTTTTATCTCATCCAGATTAGATTATTGTAATGTATTGTACTTGGGTGTTTCACAGTCTCTATTGTTTCGTCTTCAACTTGTTCAAAATGCTGCAGCTCGATTGTTAACTGGAACAAGGAAGAGGGAACATATTTCACCAGTGTTGATCTCTCTCCACTGGCTCCCAGTTAAATATCGTATCCATTTTAAAACATTATTGTTTGTTTATAAGGGTTTCCATGGACTGGCTCCATCATATATCTCCGATCTCCTTCTGTTCCATTGTAATGCCTCCAGGGAACTTCGATCAACTAGTAGTCTTCAGTTGACTTTTCCAAGGTCACACTTGAAATCGAAAGGAGGTCGTGCCTTTTCAGTGGCTGCTCCACAGCTATGGAACAGGTTGCCACCCTATATAAGAACTGCACCAACATACGCTGATTTTAAGTCTCTTCTTAAAACTTATTTATTTACTGTTGCTTATGGTCATAAGTAAGCGCAGTGGCATAACTGTAGTGTACTATCTGTCGCTGTGTTCTATGTTTACTTTTGTATTTTGTTATATGCTTAATTTTGTACAGCACTTTGGCCAACAGCTGTTGTTTTCAAATGTGCTCTATAAATAAATATGACTGACTGACAAAGACACTTTGCCTGGTAGAAATATGCCCTTATATATATTACCATACACCCCCCACATTGAGTACTTCTCATATCCTATTAAAGGTCACTCGGGTCTAAATTTCAGTCAGCTCTTGAAATTAAACTTTAAACATCAGTTTAACCCTCTATGAAATTTGACAGAATTTTGAGCAACTCTGCCAGAGGATATTTTTGCCCTGATTCAGTCAATATCATGCTCATGCACTCAAGCAGGCGTCTCACAGGTCTCACTAGCCTTCCTGCCCTGGTTCTCACTGTTCCTTCATTCGGTTTCAAGGCAGTGTCTGCTACAGTCTTTGTTCTTGGGGTCTTTTTCTGTGAATGTACACTATTGAAACTTGAGCCTTGATTCTTAGATCTTCTGACTGATCTGCTCATTGACCTGGCATCATTTGACATGACAATTGTTTCAGCTCGAACACTCTGGTTGCTCACATATTTTTGGGTCCTTTCCCCATTACTGATGCACAATTGATCTGGTTCCAATTCATGTATACTATTGTCATCATCAGACTGCTCGCTGTCAGAGTTCATTCCTCTTGCTTCATATTCATCACTAGAACTCGCAGTCTGTTCACACTCATTTCTGGCAGAAAGATTCTTCTCTCTTGTTTGACTCGCACAGTCTGAATGCTCCAACTCTGTGACAGGTTCTTTGGTCTTCTCCTTTACAGTAAACTCCCCAGTACTCTGAGATGCTTTGGGGCCTACACCCTGTAAAATCCACACAGCAGTTCTACTGTTCCTTGATTCTATTTCTGTACTGAGCAAAGATCTTTGGCTTCGGCATTCTGTTTGATACTTTTGCTCTTCCGACAGTGCGGATAGGACTGTAGATTCAATGTCCAGCTCTTCCAATAGAAGGAAATTAACTGGGAGAAGTAAGTTACGATGGACCACTTTGCTGTTCTTTGTTGTGGGATTTTCAACTCTGTAGATGGGTAATGATGGATCTTTCCATGTCACTACATGAACTGCTGAATTCCACATATCCGCCAACTTTCCTTTTCCTCTTTCCTTTTTATTTGCCAAGAGGACACGGTCTCCAACCTCCAGAGGGACACCCTTAGATCTTCTGTTATACCCTTCTGTCTGTTTACTCTGTGCATCCGTAGCGTTGCCCTTAGCAATATGCATGGCTTCTCGGAGATCCTTCTGGAGAGATTTTACATACTCATCATAAGTCTGAACATCCTCATTTTTGAGAGCACTCCCAAACATGATGTCTACAGGTAACCTTGGAATTCTTCCAAACATTAAGTAGAACGGTGCAAACCCTGTTGTTTCATGAGTAGTACAATTATAGGAGAACGTGAGTGTCTGAATCATTTGTGGCCATCTCTCCTTCACTCGAGGAGGCAAAGAGCGGATCATGTTGCCGAGGGTGCGATTAAATCTTTCAGTCTGCCCATTGCCCATAGGATGGTACGGTGTGGTATGGGACTTATCAACACCAGACACCAGCAACAACTCCGCTATCAATTTGCTCTCGAAATTTGCACCTTTGTCAGAGTGTATTCTCTGTGGAAAGCCATACACACACAAAAAATTGTTCCACAATTTTTGAGCCACCACTCTGGCTGTTTGGTTGGGACAGGGAAACGCATGGGCTAGTTTTGTGAAACGGTCTGTTATGACTAGGACATCAACACTCTCTCCATGCATTCCCTCTGCAGACCAGAAATCTATACATACAAGCTCAAGTGGTGCACTTGTTCTGATAGACTCCAGTGGAGCTCTGGCCTCAGGTTCCTGAGTCTTCCCAACCACGCATCTTTTACAGTGTGAGACATACTTTTTAACATCTGTGTCCATACCAGACCAGAAAAACCTCTGGCGTACAAGGTGAAGGGTTCTGCTTTGGCCTTGATGGCCTGCATCATCATGAGTTCCTCTGAGAGCAACAGTTCTCAATGAGTGTGGAAGTACAAGCTGGTGCCTGACTTTACCGACCCGATCTTTGGACCTGCAATAGAGCACTCCATCCTTTACTTCAAGTTTTTCCCAGTGCTTCAGAAGTCGCATTACTGGTGCAGTTTCCTTGTCTCTCTCGCTACGTGATGGTCTCCTTTTCCTGTCAACAAAGAACACAACACGGGACACAGTGGGATCTGCTTTCTGTTTCATGCGTATCTCCTTCATAGAGAAAACTGGAAGAGTGCCGACACCTCCATGGACGAAATGACTGTTCCGGGCAAGATGGACACTATGAACTGTACTGCAGGCTTCCCAGTTTAGCCAGGACTCAAAGACAGCTTTTACCCCTTCACTACTAACCATCTTCAGTTTTCCAACTCGGGAATCCATGCTGCTTTCACTCATTTGATGGTGCACATTTACTGACAACCGGAAAGTTTCTTGGATGGTCTCAGAGGTCACATGTTCAGCTTTAGTCTCTAGAGCATCACAGACCTCTAACGTTCTGGCAAAAGGTCGGCGGCTCAACAGGTCAGCAGGAACATTCTTGGTACCAGGTATGTATCTTAAAGGGGTCATATGATGCTGCTAAAAAGAACATTATTTTGTGTATTTGGTGTAGAGAATAAAAGTTACGCCTTCTTTCTTTGCGTGAACATTTGGGCGGCGTTATGCAAATCTTCCCACATAGTGAGATAGATATGTGGGGGCGTGTTAGAACGAGCCATTTTAGGTAGGTGTGGCGGACTCTGAACTTTTATAAAGAATATCTCTTTGGATTTGAGACTTTAGTCTTTGCAACTTTACAGATCTTCTTTATGCACCAAGAGCTTGTAACACTCCAAAGAGAAAGGAAAAATTGAAATCGCATCATATGACCCCTTTAAGTCAAAATCAAAAGGGGCAAGCTTAGATACCCACCTTTGCTCACAGGCATCTAACTTTGGCTTTGACAGTATATACGTCAGGGGATTGTTATCAGTTTGCACTGTGAATTTCGTCCCCTTCAGCCAATGGGCGAATTTATCACAAACTGCCCACTTTAGTGCATAGAATTCTAACCTATGAGCGGGATAATGGGACTGGGCTTTCGACAGGGTCCTACTCGCAAAAGCGACTGGTCTAGGTTTTGTTTCACCTTCTGGAATCTGACTCAAGACTGCACCAAAACCATCCATAGATGCATCTGTGGACAGCAGGAAAGACTTTTTGAAGTCTGGATGGGCAAGAACAACAGTGTGAGAAAGCGCATGTTTTATCTTATCTACAGCTGTGTCACACTCTGCAGTCCAGTTTTCAGGACTTAAGACGCCTTGAGTTGGAAACATAGCGGGTCTTTTGTCCATCTTTCCTCCTGACTTTCTGTCCAGCTGTCAGTTTAAACAATGGTCTCGCTAAAGTCGAGAGGCCTTCAATGAAATGGGAATAATAATTTGCCATCCCAAGAAGAGACTTAATTTTGGTTGGTGATGGAGTCATTCCATCTACTTCAATCAGATCTGTGGGTTTAATGTCACTGATTGCATACACTTTAGTTGGATCGGTTGCTATGCCACTCTCAGTTACAATATGTCCCAGAAACTTGACAGTTTTTCTTAAGAAATAGCACTTCTTTTGTGCCAGTTTTAGGTTATGCTCTCTAAGCCGAGAAAACACCATTTCAAGGCGATCGAGAGCTTCCTTCTCATTTTTGCCGAAGACAAGTAAGTCGTCTAAGTAGCAGAGAAGCGACAGGTAGTTCTGGTCTCCAAAGTTGGAATGTTATAGAAGCCTGATGTTAGATCCATGGTGCTAAAATAACAATTTCCTCCTAATGATGCAAGGGCATCAGCTTGATGGGGTAAAGGATATGCATCCTTCTCTGTCCTTTGGTTGAGCCACCTAAAGTCTGTGCAAATCCTTAGCTCTCCAGAGGGTTTCCAAACTAAGACTAAGGGTGAGGCCCATTCGCTGTTTGATTTTCGAATAATACCACTTTCCTCCATTTCATCCAATGTTTGTCTTAATTTCTGGTAATGGTTGGGCGGAACCCTTCTGTAAGGCAAGCGGAAAGGCTTCTCATCCTTGAGTCTTATCCGATGAACTGTATTCTTTACTTTACCACAATCTAACTTGTCACGAGAGAAGGTGCTTTCATACTGTCCTATGAGGTCAGCCAGTTCTCTTTTCCAATACTCAGTCACTTCACAAGACTCTGTCAATTTCTGTCAGCCCCAATTCTCTCAGCTTCAATTTATAGTCAGTCTGCAGCTTGCTTTTCTCGTTAAGCTCATTAACTTGGACAATATTCTGCTGAGCCCCTTTGTGCTGGTATTCTGTGATTTTTTCTGTGAGATCCAGCTCCTCTAGTGCAAGACAAGGGTGCACATGTGCTATTTTAATATTGCGTCGCAAAACAATGGGGCGGTCAATCATATTGATCACTCTCATAGGAATCCATTTATCGCCCCAGAGTGGGCAAACACTGCGAGCTACCATGACATTTCTTGGTGCAGAACAGGAAGTGGAGGGTTCAAGCATTACAGTGCTTCCAACAGACAAGGGAACGTCTTCCTTTAACCTTCCCCAAACCAAATGTTCATGTTGTGGCTCTAGTGTAACACATTGTCTCAACACTACTGTGCCAACTCTCTGTGGTATCTTATATGCCAGCGTTCAACATTAGAAAGCACATTCAGCAGGGGTTCCTGTCTATTACCTTGAACTTGTTGAGATAGGCTTTTCCAGTACCACTCATTTTTCTTCATCTGACGAGTCACATGCCGGATGACATTTGATCCAACTATCATGTCATTTTTTTGACCTGGAACAACTAGAAAATTGATTATCATTTTGCATTCAAGCATATCCACACTCAATTCATATGTACACTTTGGTTTTGTTTCATTCCCTCCACAGCCAGTAAGTACTTTTTTGGTGGGTTTACTTGAATCGGTGCAGATCAAGTTCCAGTCTTTAAGTGTGCGCTCAGCTGATTCACTCAATGTACAGGTAACAGATCCACTATCCACGAGGGCTAAAAGTTTCACTTTCCCCTCAACCAATACTGGAGCATAGAACAGATCATCTTCATCATTAATTCTCTGGTAGGTAGCTTTTGGAATATCACAGAGAGTGTTTTGCTGAACTGCAATTACTTGACTTGCACCGTTTTGACTTAAGTGGTCACTAGTAGTTACGTGAACAATCAGTGGGTCTTCCGGGGACTTCGCTTTTGTAACACCCACACTGCTCCCCTCACAGTGCAGGTTTTCTAGTTTAAATGGCGCTCAGGTCCAGTGGCACTGGCTGTGACCGGTTTCACTTGTCTTTTGTCAGGGCATTCAAAACCTCTGTGCCCAGTCTTGAAGCACCTAAAACACAGCCCCTCCTTAAAACAGTGAGTCTTTGTTGTATGATCCTGAGCTCTACATATTTTACAGGGGACTACAGAGTCTACAGACACAACCTTACCCTGTTCAGTTTTCTGTTCTTGCCCCTTCTGCTGAACAAGGAACTGCTCTAGAAGAGAAACTACACGCCCAAGGAGAGCTGAGTCCAAACCGCTTGCTTGATTACTGGCAGTGGACTGCTGTTGTGTCATGAACCAGGCATTAGGGGAAGCTTCATCAACCCTTCTCTCTCTACCTACTCATACAGACTGCTTGTCTCTGTGGTGGCTGTCAATTAACGCTTGGATTTCACTTGCATTCCAACTCTCCAGTGGTTTGCTTCGAAGCGCTGTGTACAGACCGGGCTCTGGGCAATGCCTTACAAACATCATTGTCACTTCGTGACTGGGGTCTTCAACTCTTTTCCCTCGTCTTTTTAGGCATTCATCAGCTAGGTCAACAGCCTTATTCAGTCTGATCCAGTACTCTAAGCCACTCTCTGACTGCTTTGGCAAGGTCTCATAGAAGTCTCTCATAGGTGTTGTGGAGGAAATTGCATCTCCGAAATGTTGCCTTAGAATTGAAAAGATGACGTGTGGGTCTCTAGCCACATCAATCAGAGGATTGTTGCGAATACATGTTCTCACAATGTCTTTGGCATGGCCCATTAGCTTGTCGAGAATTTCTTGGCCCTGTTCGGATGCACTGAGTCCCTTCTTGTTCAAGTAAGCTTGCATCAGTTCTTGCCATTCACCAATGGTGCAGCGATCTGTCTCATCACCTCTAAAGGTAGGCGGTTCTTTGATGTCTTGATGCCTAACAATTAGGTTAAAATTGGACAGATCAGGGCTCTGGGGTGAGGGCTGTTGGGCATCTACATAATCTCTCTGAGCATTTTGCTCTGCAGATCTAAGATTTGCTGCAATCTGGTTCCCTATTTCACTACCCAGCTGCTTCATTAAATCTGCCATTATTTGCCACTGATTCACTTGTTCACCCCCTGGGGGTTTGTATAGCCTTTCTCTATGAGGCACCGTTGTGTCACTACTCATGCCTTGCATAGTTGTGCTACTGGTTGGTGGGCGAACTGGAGAAGATACCACATTTTGTTCTAACATACTATTTAATTGGGCCCCCCTCCCAATTCCAGTAGAAAGCCTCTGCGAGCTTAAAACACCACTCCTTACACAAATAGGTGTCACATTTGCAGAATTAACATCTGTGTCTGACATATGTTCTGGTGTTTTGTTGTGTGTAAAGCCGTAACTGTCCATGTTTAACTCACACTGCGTATCTACCCCAAAGTTCTATTGGCTGGTGATGTCGATGAAGATTACTTTCCCCGGAGATCTGCGACGGCTGATCCCTTGAGATCCGGGTCACGGCACCAATTTTGTAGCTGACTTCGTCTCTCGCCAGAAAGAACCCCACGACACCACTGGCTTCGGTGGACCACGTCTGCAGTTTATTAAAGACAGGACAGGGATTAACACCAGACAAACACTCTCAGTTCTTTGGTCTGTCTCACTCAAGTCCAAAGCTGTTCTGACCATATTTAACAATAAACTCTTTCAACATACAGTGTCTTGTTTCACTTGTTTTCTTTCAACATATGTATCAGACATCACATACAACACAACCTTAGACACAAATTCAATAATGTAAATATATCCTCAATATAATAGAATGTTCAATACATATATATACACATTTCTACACACACATATAGTTTCATACTTTGAAAATACAGAAAATTATTTCAATCTAACATTACAATGAAATATGATCGTATAGTGGTAATTATTTTGTTGCAATTACATACCTGCAGTTTATTAAAGACAGGACAGGGATTAACACCAGGCAAACACACTCTCAGTTCTTTGGTCTGTGAGAGTTGCGAGAAGAGAGAAACGTGAAAAATGGCGCGGGCGGTAACTTGAACCAAATGATTAACAGCTCATTAACACGAAACTCACAATATACTGAAAAATAACGCCAAACGAACACACTATTTGACTCAATCCAGCATCAAAACATGTCTCCCACTGATATCAACCAAAATGTTAACTCAATCTGATATATTTTAATACCATATCGCGGAGCACATTTGCGACGTACTTCGCTCAAGTCCAAAGCTGTTCTGACGAGAGAGGGACGCGACTGGGCAATTCAATTAGAGGAAGTGACATCACACAACATATAACTCAATACATTATTTTAAAACAAAAATACGTAGCTTCCAAATACTCTTATAAGGTTATTAATAGTGTTATTTATAGAGAGACATGAAAATAAAAACAAAATAAATATAATTTATTTCTTGGAAAAATTTAAGTTTGCTGGAACGGTCAAACTCAAAACACTACACTTGCACAAAATCTTATCAAATCTTTTCATGAATAGCTACGCATTTTTTGTCATTTCGTCTGAATATTAACATTAGTGAGATTTAGTCAGCTGAAACAGTTTTAATTAATCTAATTTTGTCATTATAGTTATTCAAGTATTCTGCAAAACTCAACTTCAACTACAATTTTAAATAGATTATTTGATTAGTATTTTTACATTAATGACACTTAAAACATATCTAAATATTAATAGGACTGGTTGGGAGGGGGTTGTAAACCTTATTTTGCTCTCGCGCTCTCTCTCATAGTTTGTAATTGATTTACTCTTTTACAGCTTGTCTATGGGATAATGTTGATAAATATTGTAAATAAATAGTCAACCTGATTTTGTTCTTAAGCCGTTCTATCTTATTGCTTTCGAATTACAAAAGAATAATTCAAACAAATAATTAATTAATTGATTAAAATTCATGTTTGCACTTGTCCGTTTAATGGCAGGCAGGGCCTATAGGCGAACTAGGTAGCCGCATAGGGCGGCAGCGCAGTCAGGGAGGCAAAAAGGACAGAGATTTTTTTATTTTTTTGTTGGACATTCGTTTGGAATTTTTGCAGTCGTATCAACAAGTTATCACCCTATTAGTTATTCTAAATATAAATTAACTTTCCTTCATAGTACTGTAGTGGCACTCCCCAACCACTTTTAGACCGGCATTGTGATGCAAAACACCCTGATGTACATCCAAAAATGTCATCAAAACGAATAAAACTATCTGGACATGATTACAAAAGACTTTTGCTGCTGGTAATGACTATAATGACTTTTAAAACCCGAGTCACTATTCTCTCCGCCATCTCCGATGAAATCGTTCGTGTTTTCTCTGCATTAGCGCTGCTTTGAACTTGGCCTAATACTAATGCATTCCCTTACTGGATCCTTGAACTTTACAGAAGTCTGCCGGTTTCTATTACAGATTTGCGCAAAACTTTGGCGATATTTTATAAATGTCGATAAAAAAGTATTGCGAAATGACGGCGTTTCAGTTAACCAATGTTATGCGACTAAAACGTAAACTTTTGCCTCTCGCAATAAGTCATGGCAACGGATTTTAGTGGGATTTTGGCTATATTTATTCAAAGGAGGCTTATGCGTGTATCTTCAGAAGCAGCAAAGAGAGCCGCTTCAGAAACGTGCGTGGCGCGGCTGGAATAAACACAAGCATTGACTAGAGTGGCCGCAATCAGCTGTATCAGAGCCACACTGCACTGCAGACGTGTGCAGTGTAAATTGTCTAAGCATTAATAGTAGGGAAAGCCCCTTATACTGGAGCACGGCCACGTATGAATTGTTTCTTGGAGGTTATAGTACATTGAAGAATGATCATATGACCTTTTACATACGCCATGTGACCTGTAAATGCGAAAAAGCCGTTTCCATTGCAGTTTTGCGAATTATTCCTTTTTCGCATTGCCTGAAAAACCACCTCATGCGAGCGTAAAAACTTTTTTGCGATATATGGGCGTTTTTGCGAAATTGACGCGTTTCCATTAAGCGTATTTTCAATTCGCGATTTAAATTTGCGCAATTTGAAGGGTAATGGAAACGCGCCGCTTTGACTCAGTACCGGCATGTCAGAAGTGCCGGTACGCTAAAGACTAAAATATTGAAGTGCCGGTACTGTGTACCGGCCAACTTCAAGCACTGCTTACATCGTACGTATATCTTCACTTTGTTTATGATGAGAGAATTCACTAGAGTGCAGAATTCAGTCAGCGAGCGCGCGCACTGAGCAAAACACTGGCGTTTCAGCGATGACTCACCTGAACGCCTGTGGCCATTGCGTTCATAAAATCAACAGAATCGTGTGTGATTAGATATATGCGCAACGCTGTAAAACAAGTAACACGAAATATGGTGCAATATGAGCATAATAATGCCGCAATCAACACTTTTAATTTCACATTGATTTTCATTTCTTCCGATGGCCACTCCGGGCCTATACACTTAAATTAAATCATAGGCTATGTAATACAGAATTTGCACATCTATAGCCTATAGTGTTTTTTTGTTGTTGTTGTTGTTTTTTTGTTTTTTTTTTACATTGCAGTATGAAAACAAAAATGTTTTCTCCAGTCTTTCACATGCACCTTAAACATCGTGTTTAATTGTGAATGTGAATTGTTGAGCTTATGCCGGCCCTGATGGCAGTGAATTGTGATCTTTTTTTATAAAAAGGTTCAAACATGTCCCAAGCGACTTGTCCCGTATTCCAAGTTCTGAAGGCATAAAGTAGGGCTTTCCGAGAAACAAACCGAAAATGTAATAGCCTACCCTATATAATTAAGCGAAAATCTTCGGTCGTTGCAATCCTGCGTAAATCCGGAAAACCACACAAGCTAATCATTTTGAGAAAATAAGAGGAATAAAATCATGACACGAAGCACGTGGCCTATAAACCTCAAAAGTAGTTTTTTCTTTAAGATGAATATCACTGTTGTGAGACGGATATCTCTGTCGGACAGCTATACCTAGTTCAGTTATGGCCGTTTTTTTTTTTTTTTTTTTTTTTATTGAAAGGTACCGCTACAAACACTTTTAAAATAGAGAAGAAAAAAACAGCTTTTGTGCACGTATGTAGGCTACATCGCTCATGTTACGTGTGCAGGTGTCTCATGTTGCTTCAGGTATGTATTGCGGAAGTGCATAATTCAAATATCCGGGGAGTGTCGCTAAAAGTTAATGCTATTGTGTTGGAAATATCCCCGACCAGACCCAACCCTAAACCTACCTGATAGTGTTAACAAATGCAAAACTGGTATAAAAACAAATTTGTTGATGCAACTATGCCATTTGCACTTCCTTATATGCAGGTTTGTTTTGTGGAGCCGTAGTTTCACGGGATTCGTACCCGAGCTCTTCACCTAAGTCGAACTCCATGCTGTGTGAGCTACTGAATATAAAAACCCATACATATGAAGCTGGATATGTGACGCGAACGTTCAAAAGTATCAGTTTTCAAAAGTCGCGGCATGTTAAAAGAGTTCATGATATACATGATATTCCTCAAGTAATTGTGCGAAAATTATGCTTTATTAATCGAAACGGTGTACCTGCAAATCGTACTTTGTGTGAAAAGGAATAAAAGTTGTCAGAGTTTTACTGCCTCTAGTGTTTATTTCAACTGGAAACTGCAGCGATTCGTATGTATAGGTAAATTTTTTTCAGTTTTGCAGAAATGTATTTAGAGGCACGCATTTCCAATGAGCCTATGTTGTTTTTTATTGTGCCGTTTTTCTGTAGATTTATCAAATTCAGAAAAGATGAAAATATTTGAATGTATGCATTTAAGATTACAATAATGTATGTATTTACTGTAGAAAGCTGTGAATTTTACTTAAAAATTTTTAAAATGTCATTTTATGTTTTGATGACATAAAACATTATCATAACAGAATGCTATTAAACACAAAACACATCACTGACAGTAATTTCTATTCATTTTAGGGGAAAAAATGACAGTAGTCTATCTCTTTTATTAATTGTTTGACATTGTTAATGGACAAATTACATAAACCAATAAGAGAAAAGCGTTTAAGGAAGGTTTGTTTTCTAAAAGTCGACAGGGCCAAAGTGTCCATAATTTAAAATCAACAACAAAATCCATTTAGGAAACCTTAAAGGATCCTTATAGTTTTACCTAAAATCTTTTGTCAGTTTCGTCTGTGCTTTGTCTAGCACTTTTAAACGTTTCCCTAGAGGGAAAAAACTTAAATCCCATTTCTTATTTAAATTTTTTTTTTTTTAACTCTGACAAATTTAGACACATCTTTTTGGGTTTTTTTTTTTTTTTTTTTTTTTTAATTAGAACGATTTGAGTATATATTTGTTCATTTTACAGTAATAATGCTGTGAAAAGAAATTTGTTACAGCGTGAGGGTGCTTCTGACATTAGTGAGTGCGTAATTCAGTTTGACATATCGTATTTTTATTCCGTTCATTGTAATTTCGAGAGTGAATCCCGCATTTATACGAATGTCATTGCCGACACTGTGCAGTGTGTATGTGTATGAAAAACGCTTTTTATTCCAATTCTGAATGGATTACATATAGCCTAAAGCTCGCAAATAGTTCACCCTTTATACCCATTAAAAAGCTGTCACTCACTTAAGTTCATCGTGATCTCATTGGTTATAACCAGTGAAGCCCTCCACACTGCACAATTAATCTCTTAAATGAGAGGATTCGCAAGCGAACAGAACTCGGCAATGAACAAAAAGTGCGCAAACACAAATGCACTGCGTTTGCCAAATATGTTTCACCAATATCAGATGGGGCCACCTGATTCCACGGGCCCCTGTTTTTGTGTGTGTAAGCATTATACTGAAAACTGTTTCAATGACATTTTTGATTTTGATAACATTAAACACTGCGATCAGATGAACAAACCCGTACGAAAAAGTAATAGATCATTGCGCAAAAAGTAACAAAATTAAATTGTTGTATTAGTTTGATTTGTATTATGTATTATATAAAAATACAAATAACTTTAACCCTTTCCCATAAGTAAATTAATATTATAATTAATTTGCCATAATATACATTTTAATACTGTACCGTTACGCGTAATGTTGTCGGCTAAGTTATTTACATTTCAGCACAAAACTCATACTCGCACGTTAATGTTGTGCATTTTTGGGAATTAAAAAATACTGTAACTTCGCAAGTAGAGAACTAGATCCCAGTTTAACCCATCGCCAGAGCACTAGGTACGACGATTTTCAAGAACAAACATTATGCAGTTTCCCAAAAACATCGTACCTTAACATGATTCGTATGGTTGCAGTGGAAAAATGGCAATCTGAAATGGTAATAATTAAATTATCTGGTTTTACAGATAAAATACAACATATTATTTATATCGCTGAATCAACCAAAATAAAATAGTTTACCAACAAAAATCATTTTATGTGTTAAATCAGGTAGATATAGCTCTTTAAGGTAATTACCACTTTTACATTGTGTTTATGCGATTTAATGATATGGCGAAACGCAAGTCAGGCTGTTTGATGGCAGGTTCCATCCAGCGTGACAACATACAGTAGTGGTTAAACAGATGTTTAGTAGTCAATAATTAATTAATAACATAATTGAAAATTATGTTAATAATTTTTGTAGTCACTAATTTGTGTCAATGATACACTTGCCCTGAGAAACATTTACATGTAAAAAAAAATGTCACAGCTCTGCTCATGTGTGGCCCCTGAGATCATGTAAACATCCACGGGAATCTTTGTGAGTTCAGCTTATGGTCACGGCCACGCACTAATAGATGCCTGTGTGCGCTCGTGCAGGGGTCAATACTGTATCCGCTTGAGGTCCCTTGTAAGATTTCCAGACGCTCTGCCAATACAGATTTGTTTTGACCGCTTCCTCATAGCCGGATATAATTCATAAAACTAAAATCTCGAATTATA
>NW_015546173.1:62142-64786 GCF_001515605.1 Sinocyclocheilus anshuiensis | reverse complement strand
TGTATGTGTATATATATATATATATATATATATATATACATACATACATACATACATACATACATACATACATACAGAGAGAGAGAAAGTGTAAAGTCTAATGTCCAACCTTTTCCAAAAATAACTTTTATTATCTAGTTCTTATAGAACCCCAGAAACAAAATAAACTGATATATTTTGGACAAGAAAAGTGTTCTTTGCTGAAACTAAAGAAATCGAGAGTCACTATGAGGTATTCATATATTATTAATATTATCAAACAATTCCATGATAACTTTTATATTAATGATGTTTAAATATTTAGGATTATACAAGACTATAGTTGAACACTGAGCTGACTGTCTCCGCGAAAGCTGTTGTGTTTTAAAATAAAATCTTATATAACAAAACGTTCATACAGTAAATTGAAAAATGATTGTTTCGTTACTAATGCAGTAAAAGTATTGCTTAATTGTAAATTTAGTACACTGTCTTCGATGTCATATTTCTTGAAATCTAATTTCATATTCAGAATTGAATAGAGCAAAAATTATTTTATTGCTTGTGACTATTAATATCACATCAATATTTCCTTATAAAATATTATTATTCTGTATAGAAAATGAAGTAATTAAAATAATAATAATAATAATAGTTTTCCCTGTAAGATGGGAATGTTACTTTATAGAATATCTTCAGCCCTTTCAGTTCCACCAAGACAACATTTTTTTTAGTAAATCCACGTCTTGGCTTCTTGCAGTAGAGGATTATATTAAAACTGGATTTACTGAAATAAATATTCTCACAATATTCCATTTTATGGTATATTAATGAACGCCTTCGAATTATAAAATAGCTTGGTTTTGTATATTTTAGCTTTAAATGGTCAGCCTCTCTCCAGGAATAAAAATCAATCATGAAGAATGCACTAAAATTTTTATAATATTTTTGTAGTTCGCACTGTTTTCATTCGGCATTATGGATTATGAATTATGGCCTATTTGTCTTTAAGCTCTACAATCATTAAGCTTAATTACTGGTTTGATGAATAATGCAGGGATTCAGTCAACCCGATCTCATGAAAGTGCGTATCAATAGCACCAGTTTATGTTTCGATTTGGCGTACTATTTATATGCAGAAATTGACTTTGGCATATGATACGCTATGGGTAGGATTAGGGTTGTGGGGTAGATGCGTATCATATGTATGCGAAAACTGCGTATTATATGCACGCCAAAGTCAATTTCTGCGTATCAGTAGCAAGAATTTCTGTTTGTATTTGGCGTACTATTTATACGCATTATCATAGGATTCAATCTATAAAAATCAAATCCACAAAACAAAAACAATATATCTTGTTTAGAAAAGTCATCATTTGAACAGGTATTGCAAACTTCAAGCCATTATTCTTATTATTAATTTTAATTTTCAGTAGAACTGAAGTATTACATCAAATAATATTTAAAGTAACTGGAACGGAAAAAATACTAAAAGATATTTCCTACACCATGTTTATACAGTGCTTGAGGAATAAGACGTGTCAATATAGATATGTAAAACTAAATAAAAAAATCGAAATAACTAACAGTGCTTATATTTAACCTTCATGTTACATTGAGCAAATATTGCCAATAAAGCAATATGTGGCAATAACTGTAGCCTAACATTTAACATTTGAAAAGAATAAATAAGTTTAAAAGTGCCTTCATTTCGCGTTCTTACTGTTTTCACAATTTAAAGCGAAATTATTGTGGAAAAACGTTCATACAAACGATACAAACTCGACTTTAAGCGCAATATATCAACATCGGAGCGTCATCCGCCAGCAGAGTTAGTACCGAGCTGTTAGAAACGAAATGCTCTTGCTTTTATTATGTCCCCGGCCTTTTTCGCAGAGATCTGAAGCTGTGGGTTTTTCCATTTTGAAATCTCTAGAAGTAGCGAATCGGCCTTTCTGAAGTGCTCCTCTATTGAGTTTGTAGTTTACTAACAATTCCTTTCCATTGCCAAGTTCTGATTAGTAATAAACGCTATTTCTTAATTCCGTATCCATGTCCCTTTCCAAAAGAGCCAATTACAGACCACTCCATGTCTCATTTAGGTCTATTTACACTGTTGCACGTCGTTGCAGTAGTTGCATGTAACAATGCTGTCACATCACACAGGGTTTGATGTCTTGATAGGAGACCTGCTGATGGTGGTAGTACGAGCTACTCCCTGGTGAATGCATCGATGAAGAGGTCATGGCGTTAAAAGAGAAGACAAACTCTTTCCTGTCACACATGCTGGGGGATTGGGAATGATAGCGCGGTATACCTGCGGGGACACAAAATAAAGCAAAACATGTTGGTTTAGTTTAGTTGATCAAGTTCTTTATGAATAAATGTAATGTTCTGCTTGGCTTCAAGTTTGGGCTGGCCTGTTAAACGTTGCCTAATGGTATTTTAGTGGTTATATAGCGTTTATTATTATTATTATTATAGTAATGATTAAGAAATTGTTTCGGAGATAAACATTCGCCTGTGACATTCAGTCGTTCATTTAGATGGTAAATATTTCTGCATTTGGTAAAATCTTCTAATCGTAAGACATAGATTATATATATATATATATATATATATATGTGAATCCTGATTTCTTATTTTTTTGCATGTTTGACACACT
>NW_015546173.1:57989-60527 GCF_001515605.1 Sinocyclocheilus anshuiensis | reverse complement strand
AACATACATACATACATACATACATACATACATACAGAGAGAGAGAAAGTGTAAAGTCTAATGTCCAACCTTTTCCAAAAATAACTTTTATTATCTAGTTCTTATAGAACCCCAGAAACAAAATAAACTGATATATTTTGGACAAGAAAAGTGTTCTTTGCTGAAACTAAAGAAATCGAGAGTCACTATGAGGTATTCATATATTATTAATATTATCAAACAATTCCATGATAACTTTTATATTAATGATGTTTAAATATTTAGGATTATACAAGACTATAGTTGAACACTGAGCTGACTGTCTCCGCGAAAGCTGTTGTGTTTTAAAATAAAATCTTATATAACAAAACGTTCATACAGTAAATTGAAAAATGATTGTTTCGTTACTAATGCAGTAAAAGTATTGCTTAATTGTAAATTTAGTACACTGTCTTCGATGTCATATTTCTTGAAATCTAATTTCATATTCAGAATTGAATAGAGCAAAAATTATTTTATTGCTTGTGACTATTAATATCACATCAATATTTCCTTATAAAATATTATTATTCTGTATAGAAAATGAAGTAATTAAAATAATAATAATAATAATAGTTTTCCCTGTAAGATGGGAATGTTACTTTATAGAATATCTTCAGCCCTTTCAGTTCCACCAAGACAACATTTTTTTTAGTAAATCCACGTCTTGGCTTCTTGCAGTAGAGGATTATATTAAAACTGGATTTACTGAAATAAATATTCTCACAATATTCCATTTTATGGTATATTAATGAACGCCTTCGAATTATAAAATAGCTTGGTTTTGTATATTTTAGCTTTAAATGGTCAGCCTCTCTCCAGGAATAAAAATCAATCATGAAGAATGCACTAAAATTTTTATAATATTTTTGTAGTTCGCACTGTTTTCATTCGGCATTATGGATTATGAATTATGGCCTATTTGTCTTTAAGCTCTACAATCATTAAGCTTAATTACTGGTTTGATGAATAATGCAGGGATTCAGTCAACCCGATCTCATGAAAGTGCGTATCAATAGCACCAGTTTATGTTTCGATTTGGCGTACTATTTATATGCAGAAATTGACTTTGGCATATGATACGCTATGGGTAGGTTTAGGGTTGTGGGGTAGATGCGTATCATATGTATGCGAAAACTGCGTATTATATGCACGCCAAAGTCAATTTCTGCGTATCAGTAGCAAGAATTTCTGTTTGTATTTGGCGTACTATTTATACGCATTATCATAGGATTCAATCTATAAAAATCAAATCCACAAAACAAAAACAATATATCTTGTTTAGAAAAGTCATCATTTGAACAGGTATTGCAAACTTCAAGCCATTATTCTTATTATTAATTTTAATTTTCAGTAGAACTGAAGTATTACATCAAATAATATTTAAAGTAACTGGAACGGAAAAAATACTAAAAGATATTTCCTACACCATGTTTATACAGTGCTTGAGGAATAAGACGTGTCAATATAGATATGTAAAACTAAATAAAAAAATCGAAATAACTAACAGTGCTTATATTTAACCTTCATGTTACATTGAGCAAATATTGCCAATAAAGCAATATGTGGCAATAACTGTAGCCTAACATTTAACATTTGAAAAGAATAAATAAGTTTAAAAGTGCCTTCATTTCGCGTTCTTACTGTTTTCACAATTTAAAGCGAAATTATTGTGGAAAAACGTTCATACAAACGATACAAACTCGACTTTAAGCGCAATATATCAACATCGGAGCGTCATCCGCCAGCAGAGTTAGTACCGAGCTGTTAGAAACGAAATGCTCTTGCTTTTATTATGTCCCCGGCCTTTTTCGCAGAGATCTGAAGCTGTGGGTTTTTCCATTTTGAAATCTCTAGAAGTAGCGAATCGGCCTTTCTGAAGTGCTCCTCTATTGAGTTTGTAGTTTACTAACAATTCCTTTCCATTGCCAAGTTCTGATTAGTAATAAACGCTATTTCTTAATTCCGTATCCATGTCCCTTTCCAAAAGAGCCAATTACAGACCACTCCATGTCTCATTTAGGTCTATTTACACTGTTGCACGTCGTTGCAGTAGTTGCATGTAACAATGCTGTCACATCACACAGGGTTTGATGTCTTGATAGGAGACCTGCTGATGGTGGTAGTACGAGCTACTCCCTGGTGAATGCATCGATGAAGAGGTCATGGCGTTAAAAGAGAAGACAAACTCTTTCCTGTCACACATGCTGGGGGATTGGGAATGATAGCGCGGTATACCTGCGGGGACACAAAATAAAGCAAAACATGTTGGTTTAGTTTAGTTGATCAAGTTCTTTATGAATAAATGTAATGTTCTGCTTGGCTTCAAGTTTGGGCTGGCCTGTTAAACGTTGCCTAATGGTATTTTAGTGGTTATATAGCGTTTATTATTATTATTATTATAGTAATGATTAAGAAATTGTTTCGGAGATAAACATTCGCCTGTGACATTCAGTCGTTCATTTAGATGGTAAATATTTCTGCATTTGGTAAAATCTTCTAATCGTAAGACATAGATTA
>NW_015546173.1:54759-57888 GCF_001515605.1 Sinocyclocheilus anshuiensis | reverse complement strand
TCTATTCTATCTACTTGTTTTTCTTTGTGTGTGTGTGTATATGTGTGTGTGTGTGTATAATATATAAATATATATATATATATATATATATATATATATATTGTTAGTTTTGACTGCTCTTATTGTCCTCATTGTAAGTCGCTTTGGATAAAAGCGTCTGCTAAATGACTAAATATATATATATATATACCTTACCATTGTCAACACATTTTTATTTTAATTTCATATGTTTTTTAAATAGTTTTTGATGGTAATTTTTTTTTTTTTCTGGTGTGCTTTGAGAGAGCTGGAAGTCTGGGTGGAATCATTTTGAAACGACTGTGCCCACATACACGCATTGCTTATTCCAGTGGAGGAAAATCACTTCTAATTTTGTATGTGCATAATGGTATCAATATGTGAGCTAGAAACTCCTTGTAGACTTGTACATGCTTACTATGCTATAAAAATTCCCGTTTTTAACACATTTTTATTTTAATTTCATATTTTTTTAAAATAGTTTTTGATGGATTCATTTATAAGATTCAGTAATACCTTATAAAACAAATACGAAATAAAATATTACTGTTAAACATGTCTGTCGGGGTCAAATTATCTTTAAAACATTTACCTTGAAGGTCGGTGGTTCCATGGCCATTCTGGTGCAGGTAGGACTGTTCCAGTGAGTGTGTGGGTAAACTGGGCTGCAGCGGATTGGTTCCAGTGTTGCAGGGAGAGAGCGGCTGCTGTTTGATGTAAGACGCCCCGTTGTTTAGGGAGGCCGGGGGCGCTGGAGGCCAGGCCGAGGCTGTGCTAGAATACACGGCATGCGGCTCCATCACCCCCCCGCTGGCTAGAAGCGGCGATGCAGAGTTGTCGTAGTGGGTGTATTCACTCCCCGAGGATTCCGTGCAACTGCCCATGTAGGAATGTCCACTATTCGTTGATAGATGGGACATGGAGTGTCCTGCCAAGCCCATTCCTTCCATATCGCTGGCCAAATGTCCATTCATCATCCCAATCCCACTCTCCAAAGGTAAACTGTCTGGAGGACAAGACAGGCCCCCGCCGCCCCCGTGAAAGTTATAGGACTCGGGTATGTGATTGAATCCCAGCCCGTTCATCAAGCTGTATATGGAAGGTTTGAGCGCCTGACATTTGCGCCTGAATCCCCGCGGCCTCCTGCGGAAAGATCCCTCCTCGAACATGAACTCACTGGCCGGGTCGATAGTCCAGTAGTGACCCTTCCCAGGTCTGCCCAGACCCTTGGGCAGCTTGATAAAGCACTCGTTCAGAGACAGATTGTGACGCACCGAGTTTTTCCAGCCTTGATACGAGCCTCTGAAAAACGGGAAGCGGCTCTGAAGGAACTGGTAAATTTCGCTCAGAGTCAGTCGTTTGGTTGGAGAGCTCTGGATGGCCATGACAATGAGAGCGATGTAAGAGTACGGGGGCTTTTCAGGACGACGGATTCCAGCGTTCGTTTTTTTTGTTTTGGTGCTGGAGGAGGAAGAGGAGGTCTCCATCACAGGCGTCTGTCCGTGTGGTTTCTCCGTCATCGGGCTACTGTGAGGAGGGGTCTGCACGGAGGGCTGCTGGACTTCAGCAGTCATTCTTCACGCACACGAGTAAAAATCCACGATCAAAAATATTGCGATTTTACGATGCTTATATTAATAACCAATTGTAATTCTGGAATGACCTAACGTTCTCTCTGGTTATGCGTAATTGCGCACTCCCCCTGTGATAGTACTACGCACCATAAAACCGAATACTGCAGGGAAAAGAAGATTCTTTCGGCTTCAGATCATGTCCTCTTGTACTTCCTTCAGGAGTTGAGCTTTTACTTATCTGTTTTCATCGGCTCCTCTCAGGCTCTTGAGCATGAGCAAGTCAGAGTCGCTTTGGGGCCGCCCAGTGTCCCTCCCACTGTCAGCTCTGCTGAGGTGAGCTTCACAGACATCTGCACAACTGTACCACTATTAAATAACGCGCGATTATAGTCTCATTTATTGTAAATAAAATAGCATATTCAGTGCACATTAGCATAGAGTTTTTTTTTTTGCACAATACAAAATGAGTTTAAACTAATAATAAATTAAACTTTAGGTGTCGTAACTGCTGGATGATCACCGCGTTTTAAGGCTTTTTAATAATATAAACGGGATATAAATGATTCATTAATTTCATGTGTACTTTAAATACTTTGTACTTTAAAGCATTCTCACATTAATAAAAAGAGCTGATTTTAGGGAAGTTCAGAAGCGGCAAAATCGCGTTATGTACATGAAAGTATTATCATTTTTTAAATAACACCATGTAAAAAAGCCCATAATCGGTTGAAAATTGTTTCGTTTTTTTCCAGATAGACACGAACATAGATAGGATGTTTATACTGCAGAATGTAAATACTTTCTCTGAGCTTTTCAAATAAAAAATCAAGCCAAAAGTCTCGGTATTGCAGCTAATTCACATAGAAAGCCACATCCGTATTCTGAGTTTTACATGTAAATGTAAAGGTTCCTGAGCTGTGTAAGAATGGAAGAATGGAAATTTTGGGTAACATAGCGTTAATGGAAAGTGGTTTGAAGACTGCAACATTCAGCTGTATCGCTTCATCAAGGCAAGTTCACACGATATCTCTCAATTAAATACTGCACCTCCTGAATTTTTGCTTTATTTAAGTCAAATCAAACGACTGACACGAATCTGCCTAATTGTGAACTTTATGGACAAGATAGTAAAATAAATGCGTCGTGGGGTATGTCAATGTGTATCAGAATGCTGCAGAAACTTTCTTTCTTTCTTTCTTTCTTTCTTTCTTAAATCTTCATTATTTGCTCTCTCCCGGATTTAATCGAAGTTTTAGTCTAATTTAGTAACTGGGAATGTATATATGGTTTTATCTGTGCAGCACTCGTGCTTTAAGAGTGCACATAGACCTTTTTTTATTTTTTATAAATAAGATACGATATACATTAAGTAATAACGAAATTCACTTTGAGACACATTTCTGTTGAGACATGTGCAGCCTGCATAGTTTCAAATGTTACTGACTAATTGAACAAAGACTAATCTAGAACAAAGTCTTACACACACACACACACACACACACACATATATATATATATATATATATATATATATATA
>NW_015546173.1:54345-54736 GCF_001515605.1 Sinocyclocheilus anshuiensis | reverse complement strand
TATATATAAGTGTGTGTGTGTGTGTGTGTGTGTGTGTGATTTCCTTATTGGCATAAATCTTGGCGTCTTGGCGCAAGAAATGTCAACATTCAGGAGTATATCTCCGCTATCAGCTAATACCCTGAAGGTTTGGACCATGGTTTTGCTCAGAAAAAGAGCCACGTACATTTATCAGTGCTATGGACCACCCAGCATGCGCTCACCCTCTGCCTTTAATTAGGGTTGATGAGTTCATTTGTGACGCATTGCTGCCACACACACATTTTTTTCCCCACTCAATTATGTCATAATAAGGAGATGTTATGTCGTTTTAACGAGATGTTTTCTCGTTAAAACGACATCCTTTCTCGTAATAACGAGATGTTTTCTCGTTAAAACGACATCTTTTTTC
>NW_015546173.1:53580-53910 GCF_001515605.1 Sinocyclocheilus anshuiensis | reverse complement strand
GTGTCTCGTTCCCTACTCAGGGAACCATGGTTACACAAGTAACCTGAGACGTTATGCTTTAATATTTGTTTCACATGAGTGGGCAGCTTTGATACTTTAGTCTGATTATATTATGTAGGCTATTAGTGATTATATTATTAAATTATATCTTTAGCTGAACCAAGCCTCGCATGAATCGTGTTCTTCTTATGGGAATACAGATGAGCTCAAACGGGAAAGACTGTACCTCTTGTTGGATTTAGGCTATACGAATTAAATAAACACAAATTTGTTTTCGATTGTTTTATTTAAGTAGACCTTTAGACATAACAAGGTGCGCCAGAAAGCTTT
>NW_015546173.1:45125-52826 GCF_001515605.1 Sinocyclocheilus anshuiensis | reverse complement strand
TATTATTATTATTTCGTTCTGTTTGGCAAACGGGCAAACGAAAATTAAGCTAGATTTTTCTTAGGCCTATTTTTGTTCGTGGGTAAACAAACAAGCTTATGCTTTAATATTTGTTTCACATGCGTGGGCAGCTTTGATACTTTAGTCTGATTATATATTAATTATGTATTAGTGATTATATAGTATTAAAGGATATCTTTAGATGAATCAAGCCGCGCGTTGCATCGCGTTCTTCTTATGGGAATACAGATGAGCTCAGACGGGAAAGACTGTACAGTACCTCTTGTTGGATTTAGGCTATACGAATTAAATAAACACAAATTTGTTTTCGATTGTTTTATTCAAGTAGACCTTAGACAACAAAAAGCAATTTGTAACGTGTTGTTGTTATTGTGGAAGTATAGAAAATAAAGCAGACATTTCTTTCCTCTGCTATCACAATGTAGCCTAAGGGATCGCGGCGCCGAACCGAGAAGAGCAGTGTTGTGCTTTATATATGAGATGTATATTTGCAAGAAATATAGCCTATACAACAGCCAGACAGTTTGAAGAAACGTTATTGTGACTAATTTGCAGAGCGGTACATGAGATGAACTCTTATTCTGTGTGATGGGATAGGCAGTATAGACAGGCTGAGAGAAAAGTGGCGTACAGAACGAAATAATAATAATAGTAATAATAATAATAATAATAATAATTATTATTATATTAGACAATCTCTTTATTTCTTTTTTTTTTCGTATTTCGATTTGTTGTTAAATCAAACTTCAGTCATTCAAATAAAGAAATATTAAGCCCAGAGTCGATTATTGAAAAATAACTGTTTTGATCTGATCACAGCCTAAACGAGTCATGAGTCTGAGTGCAGTTATTGGATAGCACTATATTGTAGACAGATCGAGTCATGGGTCTGAGTGCAGTTATTGGATAGCACTATATTGTAGACAGATTGGAGATTAATCCTAATAAACATGCTGCTACAATTAAAACCATTACATTAAAATACATTTAAAACAGTGTATTTCAATAATTTCAGCAGCGTGCAGATCCTCTTTTATGTCAGACTGTGGCGACAGCAGGGCAGACAGACGCTTAGCTCGCTCACATACAGCCTATGCATATATCTATAATAACGGGAAAACATACCGTTTTTATGACATAATATGTCGTTATTACGAGAAAAAATATGTCGTTTTAGCGAGAAAAGATGTCGTTTTAACGAGATAATTATACCGTTTTTACGACATGACATCTCGTTTTTACGAGAAAAGTTGTCGTTTTAACGAGAAAATGACATAACATCTCGTTATTACGACATAACTGAGTGGAAAAAATAATATGTGTGTGGCAGCAATGCGTCACCGTAGGGGCCGTACCCACAATTGAGGTCCCCGAGGTCCGGACCTCTGTATTTTTCCAATAACAAAAGTTGTAAAATAATTACCTTATATTAATTAGAGGCAAATATAGCATTCTACAGGTTTGAAGCGTGTTAAAAAATCTGTTTTATTTGGTTTGCTGGAATAATTTAATAGTAATGGAAATAATTTGATATGTGGAAAAGTTACTAAGGCAAATAACTAAAGCAGGAAAAACGGTTGGCTGTTGTGATATCTCATGGTCCGCTTGTATTAGGCCTAATTATAACAATTCCTTCAAATCCTTCAAATATTACGCCGTGTCTAAATGTTAATTATTTGTTGGGAATATTAAATTTTTTTCATATTAGCTTATAATTGTTAAAGTAAATATAAAATGCATTTTAAATTTGCAGTTTAAAATTCATACATGCTTAATAACATTTCATTTTTATCTTCAGGAAATAATAATAATAATAATATAATAATTATTATTAGAATTATAATAATAATATTTGGCTTTTTTCTGCATAATGCAAAATGACAATAGTAAACACTACATTTTCAGTTAAAGGCAGTTCAGCACTGAATTTAGTGATGTCATCATCCAACTCAGTTAAGTTTAAATAGTATCTGTGCAATCAAGTCAACGATATTGCTGGAAATTAAGTGTCCCCAACTAAGCAAGCCAGAGGCGACAGCGGCAAGGAATCAAACTCCATCGGTGACAGAATGGAGAAAAAACCTTGGGAAAAAGAAAAACTCTAAAGGTTAGAGAAAAACGTACTACGCCATGGTACAACAGTAACTCATTCTCTCAAGAAAAAAACTCGTGTAGTCTTGAGCGCATGGAGAAAAACTAACTTGGAAGTTTTTAGAATTGCGTGGAAAAACAGTATGTCCAGCTATAGACAGGCTCTAAAAGCTGCCAGGGCCGAGCATATCCACAAACTCAAAAGAGCAACCGTATCTAAAATGCTAGAAAAGAGAGAGTCCATAGTTTCTGTTACATCAAGTTGTTCTGAGGTTTTGAATATGCTAAGGAATTTAGATAAATCAGGAATAGTACTTACAAAGCAGTCTTTTGTGGTAGAAGTGATGGTTCTATTCGTAGAAAGGGACCTGATATTCAATAAGCCAAGCTTTATCATTTGTTTATCCATATTACATCTGTTTTTTATTTGTTGAACATCAATTAAATTGTTACTCTTAAATTGGTTTGGATGTTTTTTGTATTTTCTAGTTTGGGGAACAGACACAGTCTCTATAGTGTGATATCTAGGTTTAGCCAGTCTGTCTGCTTCCTGACCTGGGCCCCAGTTAGTCAAGTACAAACTCTAAGACTATGTGCCATATTTCTAGACAGAAGAGTGGCACCACCCCAGGAGGGATGAAGACCATCTCTTTTCAACAGGTCAGGTCTGCCCCAAAAACTTGTCCAATTGTCTATGAAACCTATGTTATTCTGCGGGCACCACTTAGACAGCCAGCCATTGAGTGACGACAGTCTGCTATGTATCTTGTCACGGTGACCGTGATTTCACCAAGTACAACATGTTCCTGTGTCAACATCCTTGTTGATCCTGGACTGTCATTTCCCTCTGATTTTAGGAATAAATTATGGGTAAGGTTAGGTTTAGGGGTGGGGATTGGGTTAAGTCTATATTTTTGGACAGTAATGTTGATCCAGGATCAACAAAAGATGTCGATCCAGGAACATGTCTTACTTGGCAAAATCACGGCGACCATCTCGTCACCACGGTAAGCAGGGAGGGGACCAGAGAATATCACAGTGTCTGACATTGTAATTGCAAGTTCACACACCTCTTTAATGTTATTTTTAGTGATCTCCGACTGGCGAACTCGAACATCATTAGCGCCATTAGCCACTGTTGTTTGATGAACTCATGAAAAAAACTGAAAAGAAAACGGAGAAAAGAAACGGAGCAAGAGAAAAAAAAAGAAAACAGCAATAGGCACGAATAGAAACACGAATGTAAACGCGAATGACAAGCTAACCAGCTAATGAATGCTAAAGCGCTGAACGTGCGACGCACGCGCGGTTTTAGAATAAAAGCAAACGATCAAATTAGTCTGATAGATAATATCAGAAATATGGTGGGAATTAAGTTATATTTTATCACTTTAAACAATAGAGAGTGATAGTAAGATAGAGATTCAACAGAAAAGCGAAGCTACACGGAGCTACAATCACAAACCACTCAGCAGCACGGCAGGAAGAAAATGAGATTGCAGAATTCTCCAGTTTTAAACGAATCGGCAAAAAGGATTTCTGGGTTGTCTTTAAGAAGTTTCTGCTTATATATTTTCCTGGCAGAGTCAGTTGTGACATCAGAAGGGTACTGTATGGGCACACAGTCTGTGCAGAGTGGGGAGCTCATTTGCATATGGCAGTGGGGTGACTGCATCTTCTCCTCTGATTGGTTAATTTTCTCAGGCTCATTTGAATTGATACATTGAGGAATGTCAGAGTGTAGGGTAGCCATAGCTTTTTAGCATTTTCAGTTTTAAAATATTTTTAAAAGTTCAATTTTAAATTGAATGTCCTTGTATTTGAAAATAAATATTGTCCACTGCAGTTAGTTGTACTCACTGCTTCTCCCTCTCTGAACTGTTGAGGTTTATCTCGAAGGATTGTCCTGTTTTTGAATTTCTGAATATTAGTATTATTAATACTAATAATATGAATATCAATATTAATATATTAATATTGAATATTCTGAATATGTTTGAATATTACTGACAAGATCTCTTTGAGACCCACTCAAGTGGTCAACCTGTAGAAACGCTATTTTTCACAATGCAAACTCAACTTTTCTGACCTCTGACCCAGTCCACATGGCCTTCCTGAGTACTGCCAGTAACCTCTTGGCCAGCAGGACACATGATGAATTAATCAGCGTGCTTCTGAGTGTGAGAGATATTTCTCATAAGGCTCTCTAATGAGATGGATTGAGTGCTAATGGGACAGATGTAAATAGCATGTTCAATAACTTGGCAGAGAAACACAAGCAATGGGATCAGATATTCATATTGATCAAGCTAATGAGAACCATCTCACTGCATATGTGTGTGTGTGCGTTTGTGTTAAAACACCTACGCACTCATTTACCACCACCGACGAACATACACACACAAACGGGAGTGCTTGCATACCTTCAAACATGCACACAACGACAAACAAGTTCACAAATCACGCCCACGCCACAAACACCAATTTTATGCCCTGCCGCTCACCAGACCATTTGCACGCAAACCTCTCTGCGAAGATCAATTCATCTGAGCAACTGTTTATGTGTGCTATTTTCACGAACCTGTCATTTATGTCAGATGAAGATGGTTAGTCAATGACACACTTCAAACCTCCTAATGAGACCTAACAAAGTGACACCAGTGAAACAAAGTGATGGAAACATGAGCAGCCAAAAGCTGGGTTCTGTATGTGTAGAGCTTCCCATGTTAATCAAAAGCCTGAGCTGAATTCAAATAGGAAAATTGGGGAAAGATTTTTAAGACAAAGTTGTGAGGGTTCTCTCAAAATGCAGTACCAAAAAGTAGCTGAACCACACAAGAATAAACAGAGCCTTGTGCATCGTTGCAGAGCTCATGTACTTTATCATTTGAATTGGGATGGAAGAGACTGAATGGAAAAACAGATTTCAGTGTGGTCATTTTGAGGGACTTGTGGACCATCTCAAATGAGTGAGATGATGCTGAGGTGGTGGTGGTTGTGGGGGGTGATGCTTGTGAAACTTTCATTTGGTTTGCATTGACATCAACTGGGTCATTTTCCCGTTGATTGTTTTATAATGGATACATAGACATTGTTCAGATTAACAGTTTCTGAACGACCAAGATGGCACCGCTGATGGCTGCCTCCGTGGCATGCTCCGCAGTTGTTTTTATGTTTTTGTTAGTTTTTCCTGTCTTTAGTTATGTCCCTGCAATCAGTTTCACCAGAGATGAATTGCTGGACATTCGGCAGTTCATACCACCCAATATTTCACCGGTGTTCGACTATTCTGATGTTTTGCTGGACGTTGTAGTTGGCGGAGCAGCGGCGCTGATCAAACGCTTCAGGTCGCACAGATGGGGGAAGCGAGCCGGCATGCTCGTGAAGCTCAGACAGTGCGGATTTCGAACGGCGCTGCCTAGTATCCATCTGGCGAACCTCCGCTCTCTACCCAACAAAACGGACAAACTCCTTCTTCTCTCCTGGATAAACAAGGATTTTTCACATTCTGCTGCTCTGTGTTTCACGGAAACCTGACTGAACGACGCCATTCCGGACAGCGCGCTACGTCAGGCTTTCAGCTGTTCAGAGCAGACCGCGACGCAGAATCAACGGGGAAATGGCACGGCGGCGGGACATGCTTTTACATCAATGAAAGGTGGTGTACAGATGTAACTGTGTTAAAGAAGATGTGCTGTCCCGATCTGGAAGCGCTCTTCATTAACTGTAAGCCTTTCTACTCGCCGCGGGAGTTTTGCTCGTTCATTGTCGTGAGTGTTTACATTCCTCCGCAAGCGCACGTGAGCTTGGCTTTACAGAAACTCGCTGATCAGATCACAGAGACAGAGCAACAACACCTGGACTCTGTTTTAATCATTCTCGGGGACTTTAATAAAGCAAATCTCTCCCGTTAACTTCCAAAATACAGACAGCATGTTACATGTCCCACCAGAGACAGTAATATACTGGATCACTGTTACACAGCAATAAAGGATGCATATCGCTTCGTCCCACGGGCAGTTTTGGGGCTCTCTGATCACTGTTTGGTTAATCTTATACCGACCTACAGGCAGAAACTGAAATCAGCTAAACCTGTATTAAGGACTGTAAAGAGATGGACTAATGAAACAGAGCGGGTTTTACAAGCCCGTTTCGACCTCACTGATTGGAGTGTTTTTGAAGCTTCTGCAAACGATCTGGACGAGCTCACAGAGACTGTAACATCTCATATCCGTTTCTGTGAAGATATGTGCATTACTACCAGGACTCATTTAACTTACAACAATAACAAACCATGGTTCACTGCAAAACTCAGACAGCTCCGTCAGGCCAAAGAAGATGCTTACAGGAAGGGGGACAGAGTCTTGTATAAACAGGCCAAATACACACTGGAAAAGGAGATCAGAGTGGCAAAGAGGAATTATTCTGAAAAGCTAAGGATTCAGTTCTCTTCCAGTGACTCAGCATCAGTGTGAAAAGGTCTGAAAGACATCACCAACTACAAGACAGCATTCCCCAGCACTGTAGAGAATCAACAACTGGCAGACGATCTAAATGAGTTTTACTGCAGGTTTGAAAAAACACACCACACCCGCTCAGAACGCTTCTCCACACAACCATTAACACCTCCTGCAACCCCCCTCTCCATGCAGCACTGCATAAAAAAAGACATAAGCTTGCATGAAAAATGCAGCTTTGAAAACAAGCAGTTCTTGTGTTTCCTAAAATATTTATTTCCCCTGAGCACATCAGATCAGGGAAGACGAGGTGCGCCAGGTCTTCCGGAAGCAGAAAAGGAAAAAAGCCCCAGGCCCAGACTGTGTTACACCAGCCTGTCTGAAATCCTGTGCTGACCAGCTGGCCCCCATCTTCACACAGATCTTCAACAGATCACTGGAGCTGTGCAAAGTCCCTTCATGCTTCAAATGCTCCACCATCATCCCCATCCCAAAGAAATAAAAAATTACAGGACTAAATGACTACAGGCCTGTGGCACTAACGTCTGTGGTATCCTGTTTGTGGACTTCAGCTCGGCTTTTAACACTATCATCCCAAACCTTCTCCTGCCCAAATTAACTCAGCTCTCCGTGCCAACCTCCATCTGTCAGTGGATCACCAGCTTCCTGACAGACAGGCAGCAGCTAGTGTGGCTGGGAAAATTCTCATACAGCACCCGTACGATCAGCACTGGCGCCCCCCAGGGTTGTGTTCTCTCCCCACTGCTCTTCTCCCTCTACACAAACGACTGCACTTCATAGGACCCCTCTGCCAAGCTCCTAAAGTTTGAGACGACACCACACTCATCGGCCTCATTCAGGACGGAGACAAATCTGCTTATAGACAGGAGGTTAAAGAGCTGGCTGTCTGGTGCAGTCTTAACAACCTGGAGCTGAACACGCTCAAAACAGTGGAGATGATCGTGGACTTCAGGAGGAACCCCCCTGCACTCCCCCCACTCACCATCATGGACAGCACTGTAACAACAGTGGAGTCATTCAGGTTCCTGGGCACCACTGTCTCTCAGGACTTGAAGTGGGACATTCACTTTGACTCCATTGTTAAAAAGGCCCAGCAGAGGTTGTACTTCCT
>NW_015546173.1:44835-45115 GCF_001515605.1 Sinocyclocheilus anshuiensis | reverse complement strand
ACTTCCTTCGCCAGCTGAGGAAGTTCAACCTGTCACAGGAGCTGCTGAAACAGTTCTACTCCGCCATCATCGAATTTGTCCTCTGCACTTCAATAACTGTCTGGTTCAGCTCAGCTACCAAATCTGACCTCAGAAGACTACAGAGGATAGTCCGGACTGCTGAGAGAATCACTGGTACAACCCTTCCTACTCTACAAGAACTGTACTTACCCAGAATGAGCAAAAGGGCTAAGAAAATCACTCTGGACCCCTCACATCCAGCACACTCCCTCTTTGAACT
>NW_015546173.1:41612-44779 GCF_001515605.1 Sinocyclocheilus anshuiensis | reverse complement strand
AAATTCCTCGTATGTGTAAACATACCTGGCAATAAAGCTCATTCTGATTCTGATTCTGATTCAGTGAATAATCAAGAATTAAAACTTAATGTCATTCGTAATTATTGAGTCTCTTCTGCCTTTGGTCAATTAACAATTCAAAATTCACCACACCGCAAAACGTTACCATGCTGTGTAAAAGAACAGACACTACAATTAAAAACTGAACGTGGCTGCTCAATGCAGTTGAACGACAGTTGCATCACAGATCAGATTTCATTTATCCAGTGGGGAGAGTGAGGAGAGCTGACTGACAAGAAGAGTGAAGTGAGACAGACAAGACGATCGCGGATGATTTAGTTTCGAAATGCCGCTAATTCGAAAGTGAAAGTAAAATGGCACGGCGCTTTTAAGCTATTTAAAAGCGAAGGAAAGCGAGGAAAAGAGGGAAAATTCAAACAAACTAAAAATGAGCAATTGCTTTACTCTGAATTGCCACTATTTGAAAGTGAAAATAAAATGCGCACGCTGCTTCTACAAGCTATTTAAAAGCGAAGGAAGCGAGGAAAAGAGGGAACGCCCCGCCCCCGCGGTGATACCGGTATTACTGGTGTTGTCACACGTCGATTCACCGGTGGGAAAATTTCCTCACCGTTACAACCCTACTGTATGTGGCACATTAAGATTTTACCTGAACGTTTTTTACAGTGCAACACAAAATCATAAATGAAAGTTATTATCAGAAACTAGGCATTTTCACTAAAGCAGTCTACTTTGTCTTATGCGAGTAATATTGAATGTTTGTGTTCACACTCTGTGTGTGAGACAGCTGTGCATTTAATGCAAATGCTGAGGAGCCAAGACCATATCACTATAATCATGACTTTATCACAAAATGGATTTTGTCTGAGCATGCCAAGTTCAGTAAGAGCTGCCTAAGTGAGACGCTGCACAGCTGCGCTCATGCATATGCTCACTCTTATAAAAAGGAGAGCTTAGGGTAGATGGAATATGATTAAAATGAAGAGATGTGTGTGTGAGATGAGAAAAGAATGAAATAAAACAGAGAACTTTCCTTTGTTGGCCCTTCTGCCATGGGCATAGCTCAGACTAGCGTTGTGTCTCTGTTCATGTTGGTAAGACTCAGAACTTCCCAGGATCTGACTTTGGTTCCCATTCTTGTTCAAACTGAAAGTAGTGACATAGGCAACAGCCCATCAGTGATCTGGCACACACCTCACCAGTCCAGCTATCTGTAATCTGGCTCTACCTGCCAAAAAAAATGCAAGGAATGTCTCTGGATCTGCAGTGCGGCTGTGCCCACTTTGAGGTAATGGTGGAGGCAAGGCACATGGGAATGTTGTGGCAGCTCTAACACTAACCAGAACCCCACGTCCCCAACCAAGTATGGCACAGGCCACCCTTGCATCTGCTTCTGGTTTCAGCAGACCACCAAATGTGGCCTCCTTTTCCTCCATGTCACAACTGCTGTCCTCTGAACAAAAATAAAAATAAAATAAAATCTGCTCAACAAAAAAACCAAAGGATCAAAACAATTTTATTCCAATTTCACCTCTGATGTTTAGATAAAGCTTGTGTTGTTTTAATGAGAGGAAGTGTTTCCTGATATTAATTTTACACCATGGCACAAATCTCAAAGCTAGACACCTAAATTCTAAAAAAGTTCGAAAATTCCAACGAGTAAGCTTTCGTTAGATTCAGAGTAACGGTCGAAACATACATCCAGTTTAAATTGTACATACATGCTGGAATAACTGGGATGACAGTGCAAGTGGTTATTTGCTTTGGTTTGGGGCCTTCCTGTCTAGACTGGAGGAGATAGGGTTAATGAAAACTCAGAACCGTCACAGAACGCTGTCTGCAGTATCAGTCTATGAAACAGACCCTCACCAACCTCACTGTCACACTCTAGAAACACACAACGACATATGGTTTTCCATTGTGGAATTTCAACACACCTCCCCCAACCTCCAATGCATTTATATCTTCGAAGAACAACCATTTATGAGACGTTCATAGAATAAATGGTGGTCAACAGTTCAGTGTGTAAATATAGATGACTGCAGTCAGCCACAGAGAAAATGCGTGAGTGTTTGAAGCAGCAGCGGCCGCCACAGCCAAGAGAGCACCTGGACGGTGTTAATCACAGACTAATATAAACATTTCCCCGGCTGAATATTCGGCAGAGCTATTTGCCTCAACACAGCTCACTATGCCTCACCATAATCTTACACACACACTCTAACACCCAATGTACACACTGCTCCTCGAGCCGTTCGTCTTCCCAGCATGTTCCAATCTAGTGTCTGTGGGTTTCAGGACTGTCAGTCAAGCAGTTAATCATAGTGGTAGTTACTGGACAACAGTTCTCATACCTCTCACGGAGCACTTCATTGTATCATGCAGACTAAAAATCTAAATATTACAACAGCAAGTAGACAAAGTTGTCTAGCCGCTGTACAACCTACACAGCACTATGAGTTACAAAGCATTGTGCACAAATCACAATTTCAGAAAACTCTGAACAATGTCAAAATAACTTAAGCCAAACCACCAATTCAGATACATTAGTCTGAGTTTATGCTCTTGAAGACGTGGGTAACTACCTACTGCATGAAGGTCAAAAAGAATAAGCTTGAAATTTGTTTCCTTTGGAGGAGTGTCCATCCAACATTAAAAAAAAAAAGAGGATGTTACATACTTCCAAAGCAATTTGTATGTCAGTAATGTTCATGTTCAAGTTCAGTACCTGAAACAAATATGAAATCATGTTCATGTTTATGTCAGTAACTGAAACAAATATATGCAGACTGAGTTTGGCTAGCAAGCTAACAATATCACAAATGGCTTCTTCTCCTGCTATTGTTGTTTGCACCGCTTGCCATGTGTATAGTTTATCTCTCTCTGTCGGCAACGAGGGATTCACATGTGATAAATGCAGGGAAATAGTTAGGCTGACAGAGAAGATTTCAGAATTAGAGACACGCATCCAAACTTTAATTGAGGACAGTAAGAATGTGAGGGCTCTAGATATGGTGATTCTATTGTACGGAACGTGAAAATAGAGACACCAGCCACCATAGCCCAATGTTTACCGGGAGCCAGAGCACCTGACATCTTGGCAAATTTAAAAGTGCTGGCTAATGCTAAACGTAAATACAGTAAGA
>NW_015546173.1:41176-41443 GCF_001515605.1 Sinocyclocheilus anshuiensis | reverse complement strand
GAGAAGTGCTCACTAACACAGATTTAGACAGATTTGTGAACAATATTTGAGAGAAATAGGCCTTTTGTGTACATAGAAAAAGTCTTAGATCTTTGAGTTCAGCTCATGAAAAATGGGGGAAAAAACAAAAGTGTTGCATTTATAATTTTGTTCAGTGTAAATGATATGATCACTGATCATAACCTTGATGCGCTCTGTTTGACAGAAACCTGGCTAAAACCTGATGATTACATTATTTTAAATGAGTCTACCCCCCAAGATTACTGC
>NW_015546173.1:32545-40455 GCF_001515605.1 Sinocyclocheilus anshuiensis | reverse complement strand
CAAATGGCTGCAATATAACAAAGAGTGAAAAATTTAAGGGGGTCTGAATACTTTCCGTACCCACTGTATATACAGTATGTATATGTGTGTATATATATATACACAGTATGTATATGTGTGTATATATATATACACACACACACACACACACACACACACACACACACACATATACACATATACATTCAAAAAGTCATAAAACATTTTCACCAATATGTCAGCATTGGTGTTCAGGTAGAAAATTGGTGTTCATGATTGAAAATTAGCAAAGGCCTGTAAGTATTTTGTGTTAAAGCATTACAGGTGACAGTTAATGTAAGACTGTCACCTGTAACGGATTAACACAAATGCTTGCATGCTTTTGCTAATTTTCTATATTTTTTTTAATTGACTGCTACCTCTATATTTTAACTGTCACAGTGGGGTCTAGACACACCATTGCTGAAAAAAAAAACACCACTCTATGATGACAAAATCTAAACGAGGTAAAGGAGCTTCTCGAAAAGATCTGTGGAACACTGCTGAAGGTAAAGAGATAATTGAAACCTTTTTCCAAACTGAAAACACTTCATGCAGACACTACATACAACTCCCAAATATGGCATCGATTAGCTAACAGTATCTTCAGAGAAAACACTCCTAAGAACAGACAATGGCTTTTCATTATATGGACATACAACAGAAGAAATATTAGAACTGCACTGGAGGAGAAAGCAAACAAAAATGAAAATAAACCACAGGAAAAACCACAAATCAAGCCCACAAACAATCCGAACAAAGAAGTAGTTAAATAAGGAGAGGAGGGTGCATTTATTTTTAAGGGATGTGGACAGACAGACACAGAGTCTGAGAGCTTTCAGGTGATAGAAAATATTGCTGAAATGCCTTCAAGTGAGAGCCACTATCACTCTGAACTGACGACACAAAAGGCAAAAAACAGGGCAAACAGAACAGGGGAAAAATCATATAGAAACGTGCCACAGATCCCAACAAAATTTCAAATCATACTTCACCCTACTTTTTGGAGGAAAACCCAACCCCTTAAAGGTTCAAATAAACTAAGACAGCCATGGACTCACTATATGTATAAGCAGTTTCGGAAGAAAAATCCATGCTGTCCTCTTCGATTCACATACCAGCATGTACGATCTGTAGGGAGCAGAAAGCATCTTTGTGCTTATCTTTCTGTAAGTGCTAGATGTGTTTTTCCAAGCTGTTGTGCAAGGTATTCATTTACAATGAAAAATAAACCATCAAAATATCAAGCAGTCATACCTGTGACTGTATGCCGTGCTGGCCAGATTTTGCATCAAAAAACAGATAAACGCTTCCGACCTGCCAGTAATGTCAGAAGGGGGAGAATTGCAAAAGGTGTGCTTTGAGGAGTGAGCACAGAGTACTTTGACAGGCTTAAAAACACTCCTGTTGAAGAACTACTTGCTGGAAACATCACTCATAGCCTCAGTAAAAACATCCTAAGTGATTTAACATGAAATTAAAAAAGCCATACAACTTAATGACAACATTCTGCTTGAGACACAGCTAACACAGTAAATAATAAGAGAGTGTGACACTGCATCCTATTGTACACCAGGATACGTCCAGCATTTCCAAGTGGATCCTTTTGGGGCTCACCTGTACACGGAGACAGGAATCAGCATATTGGTTAACAGGTTAAAAAAAAAGCCCCAATTGCACTTTACTTAGATGCAACAGGAAGTGTGATTTCACAAATTCCACATAAAAAAAATCCTATACTACACACTAACCTTGCCAGGTGAAAGAAGAGATGCTCCACCGCTGCCAGTCTGTGAAATGCTTTCTAGTGAACATTCCATTCCACCGATCATGCAGTTTCTGTTGAGGCTTTCAAAATACACAAGCACCAACATTCATTAGATTGAGACTGACCACAGCTTGGCTATTATGCAGGCAGTACTTTTAGCCTTCAATAAAGAAAGTGTGCCTGCATATCTGGAAAGAGCCTTTGCTATCTGCCAAAACCAAAAAACCTGGGCTGATATTAAATCATCAACTGTGTTGCACCTGTGTGCAGCCCACGTTATCAAATCTGTATCATCCGCATTAAAAAAAAAGACAGCAGATGAGGGTCTGAAAAAATTTGCTACCTATGTTTTTGCCAGGTTGCAAAATTCTGTCTCCCTTGATGAAGCTCTTGATATTTCGAGTACATTCTACGGAACAACCTTCCCGAAGATCTGTGTAGCGAATCAGCTCATAAGGGAAATATGAATAATTAATCATAACTAGTTATAATTAATTCTATAATTTTAATCTCTGATATTAATAATTTTTAATTCTGAGTATGGGTTGCCATAAGTGGCCATCACATCACTCACTCATACTTTTAGATCACTTTGAATTTTTCAAAGTAGTTGAAAAATTATATTACATTAGCAATCTTAATATAATCTCATTATATTATATTATATTATATTATGATTTTTAAAAAATTATTTTCTTTCACTTGAGAAATTTCAACAAACCTTAGCATTGCTGTCCTGTGAAATTATTAAGGTCATGGAGAGTTACATTCAGTCAGTCTTAAACAAGTTTGACAGGTCTGGGAACTTGTATCAACTCAACCACTATACCACTGGTGTGATATTGCATGGACAGATAGACCAAGTGGCTAGACAGGGTTTGAAAAATGTAAGTATATTATAAAAATATTTATGTATTCTGAAATACGGTAGTATGTTTGATGTACTTTTTAAATAATATGAACTCATGAATTTATTATGTTATACAGGTTAATTTTGAGTTGTTTGGTGGAATCATCTCATTTGTCAATATAAGAAGCAACCACTGGATGTTTGTGGTAAACACTACAAATTCATATAAAAAAATTCATTTTAACAGAACATACTGGCATATAAAAATGTCAACAAGATGTTTAAATGAATATTCAGCTGAATGTGCTGTGTTCTGTTAGTACCTGCATGTTCTGTCCAGACAAATTTTTGATGTGGATCCAGCAAGTGCTGAAACCGATGTTGAGACGCTGATGAATGCATTCCAAAAATTCCAGTAAGTCTTTTTTCATCACATTAATTAATAATATGAGAAATTAGAACAATTTCACAGGATGTCTGAATGAAACTGTTGTCCAACAGACAACAGACAGTACTTCAGAATGAGGTTAAATCACCTAGGAAAAGAACAACTGGTCAATATTCATTGGAAAACTGACCAAATAGAGCATACCGTTCAACAAGATGCAACCAGCTGTGGAGTGTTTGTCCTACAGGTATTTTTAAAGATCTACTACTAGTACAATACATATGATACAAGGCCATAACTATGTTACTGGGGGCCCCAGTGTAAATTTTTTTAATGAAAATGCATTTTATTTAATACAATTAATTTTACTTTTTTAAATTATACCAAAATTATGAAGCTGAACACAGGCGTGTTTTTAGTACTTTTAATTTAGGCCTACTGTCAGCCCAATTAACAAACTATTATTAGCTTTCTCTCTCTTCTAGGTTTGTCTAACAAACTTAAAGGTAAGCATGTTTATCTGATTTTTTTTTTTAATTTGCAAAAGCTTTTATTTACAAAAATTCACCTATTTACAATTACATAGCCTCAAGTAACAAGTAAAATATCAAGTTGCAACTCAATACAAATCAATAAAGTGTAAAAATTAGTCACATGTAAAAGAGTCACATTTTTAGTGTTTTTATGGAATAAAGCACATATTTAACCAAGTTTATTGTGGATTGCACTTTTGAGATACTCCCTAACTTGACGTGCCCAAGTGAGGATAGTTGTGAGGACTTTTTCCCTTCAGATGCTTAGAACAATTACATCATTGAATAATATTATTATTAATTTTGATATTATACTTTTAAATGTGATCTGAAGGAGATACAGCATGATCCATGAGTATTATGCGATTACATATAAATTAATGCTGAAGAAAAGATCGAATGTCTAACGAATGTCCAACATAAAACCAACTTTACCGCAGTGATAAAACAACATGTTTCCCAATCAGGACATCTCAGTGAAGGTAAGGCTACAAGAGGGAAGCCATGCTTTCCTCTTACCAAACAGCTCTCTCTTCTTCTACCACCTAACTGTATTTAAACTTAGCATAAGAGAACCATAGTATCCCCTAATGATGGGTAGTAGAATAACACCCTAAGTAACATTTAACTGTTACAAGGCATCATATCATTTTTAAATGATTTACTAAAAGATTAAACGCACCAGAATCTGTGATTTTCAACATGAAAGAGATGTCTTTACCTAAAAACATACACAGTCCAACAAACAAATTGTGAACGGCTATCCGAAATCTTGATAATATGACTAAATCTAGTGGTGTAAGAGAAAAAAATTAGAGTCATGTACAAAACATTGTGATTCTTAGATGTAGCATATCCCTGGCGAAAATCTGTTGGCATGCAAAAAATACTCACAAATGTTTTAGCACAGCTATTTATACACATAGTATGAGAAATACAGAGTTCTGACATGAAACTCTAGATGGTGCAGTCCGATGGGTCTAACTCAATCTGACCTAATTACATAATCACATGGCACAGCTGATTGGTTCTCTCCTGTATCGGTAGCCAATGAGCTCGCTGCTCAACATTCAAATATATGACTAGTGCTTGCCGTAGCAGTTGCAGCTTGCTTCAGAACAGCGAAATCAACATCTAAGATAAGTGAATGCTCTTCTAATCCATATTGCTGTGTGCATTGCGTGGTCTGCCTAATTGAATTAAAAAATAATCAAGTTTAAGAGTCATGTTAGCAGTTTGCATTGTACGCAGGAGCAAATATTAAGCATATTAGCAGCAGCATTTAGCGTCTGTGTTTATACAGCTGGAGCAAAACGCAGTTTAGAGCATATGTAATTGCTCTGAGGACACGCCGATAGTGACAGACATGAAACAGGTTAAGTGAAATAAGCATTCTTGTGTATGCATTTCAACGGGGATTCGCCATATACATCGGCGATTATCCCAGTGTTCACGTTCGTTATTTCTAAGGTCGATGTTTTCATTGTGATGAGTGTGTGGTTGATTTCAGCTGCACGTACGTGGTAGCCAAGGCTCACATAGTCATAGGCCACTAGTGTTAAGCCAGTCGGTGTGGTAGCCAAGGCCCACATAGTCATAGGCCATTAGAGCTAAGCTGGTCGGCGTGGTAGCCCAGGCACACATAGAAAGTAATACATGTGGTTCACATGGCTCTTCGGAGCAGCAGCAGTACATATGTCTTGGCGATACATCTGCTTGTTGGGGGTGTTTTGTTCTTGTTCTGGCTTGTTTTGTCCCTTCTATGTCTCCTGCTTTGTGGGGGGTTATTTTATGTATGTTATATTTGCAGAAGCAATATGTCTTACATGCTCACAGCAGCATGTTGTAGATGTATTGGCAGCAGCAAGCCTCGGGACTTGCTCTGCCGCAGCAGCAGCGTAGCAGATCTATTCGGCCACGACCAAATACATTAACATTGTCATGTACATTACCATGCCAATCCCACCGAGAGTTGTCATGACAGAAATTGTTCTCTCTCTCACTGTGTGTGTGTATTTCACACTCTTGATCTTGTGGTGTAACCTTTTAATTGCTGTAACCATTAAAACCAGACTGCCAGAGGGTTACTGTAAATGCATGTGCCAGCTGTGCCCCTTTTTCTCGATGCCACCGGGGTGGCGGTTGCACTGATGGCTTGGGCCCGTCATCGCTGCTTGCAGCTAGATTTAGGGCCCAAGCCAGTAAGGTGCAGGGCCCTATTGATCCCCTAAGGATTATTAGGGCTCGAGCACCAAGGTGCGAGGACCCTCTTGGAATTGCTCCGTTTCTTATTATTAGGGCCCAAGCCACTAAGGCACAGGGCCCTATTGATCCCCTAAGGATTATTATTATTATTTTTAGGGCCCAAGCCACTAAGGCAGAGGGCTCTATTGATTTCCTAAGGATTTTTTTTTTTTAGGGCCCAAGCCCCTAAGGCGCAGGGCTCTATTGATTTTTCTAAAGATAATTTAATTATTATTTTTTTTTTTTTATCGACTATCCAGGGCTTTTTGGGGGCCGTAACATGCTCAAAAACTCTTGAAAATTGGCACACACGTTGGAATCTGCGGCCATTAGGATGCCGCAGAGGCTGGGACCCGGGCGTGGCACAGGGGCTCTACGGCGCCCCCTGGAAAACAGTCAGAAAACTTGATGTATATCTCACACATACTTGCAGGTATTCATATGAAACTCGCTACACCTATAGATCTCATTGACCCGAACAACTTTCTCACTGCATGTCATAGGCTCCGCCCAACACGAAGATGGCTATTCAGGGCTGTGTAAAAAGTGCATGCTCTGGAATTAGATATACTCCTCTGAGGATTTCCAACCGATTGCCACCAAACTCAGCAAACATGATCTGAAGACATTGGAGTCGCTAAATTGTGAAGGGATTTTTGATATCTCAAACGGTTTGCCCATGGTGATGTGCTGAAGTTATGGCGAGAAATGATAAAAAGGAAGTGTCTAATAACATCCACATACATTGTCTGATTTTGATCAAACTTCAGTGGTTTGTTCGATTTATGATGCCGATCGCATAGATGTGACTATTAGGAGTCAAAGTTATAGCACCACCAACTGGCAGCAGGAAGTGTGTCATTTTCAAAATGCTTTGAATTCAGCATCTTAGTTTTACTTGATTTGCTTCAAACTTCATCAGAATAATGTCAAAACACGCCTGATGTAAAACTGTGAAGGGATTATTAATATTTAAAATACTGTTGCCATGGCAATGAGTTCAACTTGAATATTTTTTTCCAGTGATTTTGAGGCAGATAATATGCTTATAATTTCGTGAAACTCAACACACATATCAGTATTAAGGATAGATAGACACTGGCAAAAGCTCAGAAAAGGGTGTGGAAGAGGTGCTCTATAGCGCCACCTTTTGACAAAACTTGGGGGGTTAGTTTTAGCTACAGTCACCAGACTTGGTACATATATTGCTCTCATCAAGCCGGACAACCTTCTAATTTACAGTCATTAGCTACGACCAACAGGAAGTCAGCTATTTTGATTTGAATTAGGATTTTTGGAAAAATATCGCTATGAATTAATGCATACTAGTCCTATGAAAATCATAGAATTCACACCAAACTTTGTCAACATTGGATTTTGGATATCTTGAACATTGTTGCCGTTGCAATTTATTGAAGTAACAGTAAAAAATGAAACAGTAATTGTCTTATATTTTTCAAGTGCAGCTTCCAAACACTTCAAAACTTTTTACATACAGAGAACAAGTCATTCTGAGGAATATGGTTAGTTTCATGAATTTACAAAACTATGGATAACAGAAAATAAAAAAACAATCAGACATCTGATCTTATTCTACCTCTATGTGTGTGTGGTGGGTGGGTGGTGGGTGTGGGGGTGAGTGAGGGGGTAAGAGAGAGAGAGAGACTTTTAAACATCTCTTTATTCACCAGAAAAAAAATAACAAAGTTGTTGTTTTTTTCCAACAGTTCAGCTCACAGATGAAGACTAAGCTGTAATGAAGGCAAAAATATTTCACAAATATTATAGATCAATAAAATAAATAAATAATATATTGTGCATCTTGAAATAAATATATATTACAATTATTATAATACAAATAAATATTTGTGTTCTGTATCCCTCTGTGTTGTGTTTGATTAACTTTTCTGTTTGGAAGATTAATGAGCTTTTAAATCTCCTTATATATAGGTAAAAATGTATATGTATAAACATTCCTCACTTTAGATGAGCTCACAAAAATAGATGGCTGGCAGCTTCTAAATGTTTTATAACTACCTGACCTAATCATGAGTTACGGTAGGACTATGTGTTTATAAAGCATTTATTAACAAACTGAGCAGCTATTAT
>NW_015546173.1:32129-32528 GCF_001515605.1 Sinocyclocheilus anshuiensis | reverse complement strand
GTGGGGGTGAGTGTGAGCGAGAGAAAGAGAAAGAAAGAGAGAGAGATACTTTTAAACATCTCTTTATTCACCAGATAAAAAAATAATCAGTATTTTTTCTTTTTGCGTTCCAGCTTAAAGAGTTAGTTCACCCAAAAATGCTGTCATTAATTACTCACCCTTGTGTTGTTCGAAACCCGTAAGACCTTCTTTCGTCTTCAGAACACAATTTAAGATATTTTTGATGAAATATGAGGGCTCTCTGACCCTCCCGTAGACAGCAAGGTAACTACCACGTTCAAGGTCCAGAAAAGTACCACGATGATCGACAAAGTCTTGTAGCTTCGTAACTTTACAGCTGAACCACTGATGTCACACGGACTACTTTGTCGATCATCTTGGTACTTTTCTGAACCTTGA
>NW_015546173.1:31727-32074 GCF_001515605.1 Sinocyclocheilus anshuiensis | reverse complement strand
ATGACGTCATCACGCCGGATCTGGGTCAGCGCCGGCGCCGCCACAGACTCGCGTCATGGTACTGTCGTGAACGCACGTCCAAAGTAAGTAGAGATGAAAATGTGGAATAAAGTCGTTATTTTTGTTTTCTTTGCTCAAAAAGTATTGTTGTAGCTTCGTAACTCTACTGTTGAACCACTGATGTCACACGGACTACTTTGTCGATCATCTTGGTACTTTTCTGGACCTTGAACATGGTAGTTTTACCTTGCTGTCTATGGGAGGGTCAGAGAGCCCTCAGATTTCAATATCATATTTCATATCAAAAATATCTTAAATTGTGTTCTGAAGATGACTTACGGGATTCA
>NW_015546173.1:28737-31509 GCF_001515605.1 Sinocyclocheilus anshuiensis | reverse complement strand
TTCTTCGGAACACAATTTAAGATATTTTTGATGAAATATGAGGGCTGTGAGGCAGTGTGTGGCATGACCCAGATCTGGCGTAATGACGTCCTCACGCCGGATCTGGGTCAGCGCCGCCACACGCTCGCGTCATGGTTCTGTCGTGAACGCACGTTCACAAGTGACACTGTAGAGACGAAAATGTGGAATAAAGTCATTATTTTTGTTTCCTTTGCGCAAAAAAAAAAGTATTTTCGTTGCTTCGTAACTTTACAGTTGAACCACTGACGTCACACGCACTACTTTGTCGATCATCTTGGAACTTTTCTGGACCTTGAACGTGGTAGTTACCTTGCTGTCTATGGGAGGGTCAGAGATTCCTCATATTTCATCAAAAATATCTTAAATTGTGTTCCGAAGATGAACGAAGGTCTTATGGGTTTCGAACAACATGAGGTTGAGTAATTAATGACAGAATTTTCTATTTGTGGGTGAACTAACCCTTTAAGAAATATTTTCGGCCTTATCCTTTTCTGTCAGTTTTAGGGACAAAAAGGTCCTAAAACCAGATAATTTGTAGGGCACTGACAACATAATTTTATATAATTAGGTTAATAATTATGTTAATTACAACATAAAAAGATCTAAAGATACATACACGTGGACATATACATTTTTGTGCTGCAAATAATAATTTGAAACTAATTTGATACTGACCTATGACATCCTGTGACATGACATTCATCTGAAATTACATCATCTCATGGATGTAACAGTAAAACAGTTCAGCTCACAGATGAAGACTAAGCTGTAATGCAGGCAAAAATATTTCACAAATGCTTATAGATCAATAAAATCATTAAAAATGCTTATAAATAATTAAAGATTTTGGTAACACTTTACAATAATGTCTCATTTTTTTAACATTAGTAAATGCATTAACTAACATGAACTAACAATGAACAATATATTTTACAGCATTTATTAATATTTGTTGATGCTAGTTGATCAAAATGTTCATTGTAATTCACAGTGCATTAACTAATGTTGACAGATACAACTTTGAATTTTAATGTTTAAGTTTTGAATATTAACTAACATTAATAAATGCTGTATAATTATTGTTCGTTAATTAATAATTTGACTCTCATGCGATACTGACCTATGCCATCTTCTGATATGACATGCATCTGAATTTTCTTATATCTTTAAAGTGCAATATCCAAACTCTTCATTTTTTTTTACATATGGAGAATTGTCATTCTGAGGAAACATGCTAACTTTCATACACTGAACAAAATTATAAACTCAACACTCAACCCCATTTTTTATGAGCTGAACTCACCTGCCAATATCCAGCAACTTCGCACAGCCATTGAAGAGGAGTGGACCAACATTCCACAGGCCACAATCAACAACCTGATCAACTCTATGCGAAGGAGATGTGTTGCACTGCGTGAGGGAAATGGTGGTCACACCAGATACTGACTGGTTTTCGGACCCCCCCGGACCCCCAATACAATAAAACTGCACATTTTAGAGTGGCCTTTTATTGTGGCCAGCCTAAGGCACACCTGTGCAATAATCATGCTGTCTAATCAGCATCTTGATATGCCACACCTGTGAGGTGGATGGATTATCTCGGCAAAGGAGAAGTGCTCACTAACACAGATTTAGACATATTTGTGAACAATATTTGAGAGAAATAGGCCTTTTGTGTACATAGAAAAAGTCTTAGACCTTTGAGTTCAGCTAATGAAAAATGGGGGCAAAAACAAAAGTGTTGCGTTTATAATTTTGTTTAGTGTAATTGTATAATACTCAGGGGCCAACAAAAATGAAAAACCATCAGACATAAATGATTGACAGATGAAGACTGTAATACCAAGGATGACCAGCAGATGGTGTCATAGGATAACAAGTATTTTAACCCTAAATCCTATTCAGCTAATACTCAGTGTATCAGAATTAAAATAACTGCATATAATCAGCTGATATGCACTGTACTGTCAATATAGTCTTATATAATTGTTTCACAAATGCTTATAGATCATTAAAATATTTTTTTAAATGCATATAGATCATTCAATTATTTTTAAAATTGCTTATAGATCATTAACATTAATGCATTAACTAACATGAACTAACAATGAATGATATTGTCAAGGTTCACACACACGAGGAACACGGGAACGAAGGAGCGAGGAGACACGTGGACCTGTAGCCCTCCCTGGGCTTAACTGGGGATCGGGAGCCCTGCCTGGGCGGAACTGGGGATCAGGAGCCCTGCGTTGGCGGAACTGGGGATTGGGAGCTCCTCCTGGGCTGAACTGGGGATTGGGAGCCCTTCCTGGGCTGAACTGGGGATTGGGAGCTCCTCCTGGGCTGAACTGGGGATTGGGAGCTCCTCCTGGGCTGAACTGGGGATTGGGAGCTCCTCCTGGGCTGAACTGGGGATTGGGAGCTCCTCCTGGGCTGAACTGGGGATTGGGAGCTCCTCCTGGGCTGAACTGGGGATTGGGAGCTCCTCCTGGGCTGAACTGGGGATTGGGAGCTCCTCCTGGGCTGAACTGGGGATTGGGAGCTCCTCCTGGGCTGAACTGGGGATTGGGAGCTCCTCCTGGGCTGAACTGGGGATTGGGAGCTCCTCCTGGGCTGAACTGGGGATTGGGAGCTCCTCCTGGGCTGAACTGGGGGTCGGGAGCCCTTCCTGGGCTGAACTGCGGATCGGGAGCCCTTCCTGGGCTGAACTGGGACCTGATACTCGGGACCTGGGCTGACACTGCAACGAAC
>NW_015546173.1:25262-28700 GCF_001515605.1 Sinocyclocheilus anshuiensis | reverse complement strand
TCTTCAGGATCGGGGGGGGGGGAGGCGTGGTCGGCGAACTGGGGTGTTGAATGTCTGACTGGCTTGCCACATGAATGTCCGGTTGGCTTGCCATATGCGTAGCCGGCGAACTTGACGGCGCGGCTGGCAAGCTTAACATCTGGGTGGCTTGGTTCTGAGCGTCCGGCGGGCTTGTTTTCGGCGAGGCCAGGGGGCTGGAGATAGCTCCAGCTGACGGGCTTGACATCGGCCCGGTCAGCGGGCTGGAGAAAGCCCCGGCTGGCGGGCATGACAACGGCACGGCCGGCACGCTTAACAGCTGGGCGGTCTTCGTACCGCGGAGACGAACAGGGGAGAAATAGGAAAACCAAAAGACTTTTCAAAAACGAAAATAAAACACAGGAGAAGGAGCGCCGCTTACTGTTTTGGTCAGTCGTTCTGTCACGGTTCACACACATGAGGAACATGGGAACGAAGGAGCGAGGAGACACGGAGTAGAATAAATCAAAAGGGTTTTATTAAAAAAGGCTGGGGATCACAGGACTCGACACATCAGGAGGACAAGATGACGTTCAACGACTGACCAAGGACAAGAACTAGTAAAGTAACTCAAAAGGGTTTATTTAACAAAGGCTGGGGATCACAGGACTCGACACATCAGGATGACGTTCAACGACTGACAAAGGACAAGAACTAGAACACACTTTAAATACACAGGAACTGATGAGGGGAAGACAAGGGACACCTGGAACTAATGACAATTAACATTGGAAACACCTGGGAACAATGAATTCAAAACACGAGACAGAGAAACTGGAAGACGGAGCACATAGGGAGCAAAGACACACACAAAACCTGGCCCAGAGTATGACAGATATATTTTTACAGCATTTATTATATTTTGTTAATGTTAGGTAATAAAAATGTTTATGTCCATCTCCTAAGATAAGAAATATTTTAAGCCTGAAACTGTACTACACAGATGTACTGTACGGGTAATACAGTTTTATATAATTATTTCACAAATGCTTGTAGATCATTAAAGGTTTTGGTAACACTTTACAGTAAGGTCTCATTTGTTAACATTAGTTAATGCATTAACTAACATGAACTAAAATTAAACAACATATTTTTACAGCATTTATTAAACATTTTGGTAACACTTAACACTTGGTAACTGCACTCTATGAATCATTAGGTAAGCATTAGTAAATAGTCAGTTCATCCTTTATAAAGCCTTGTCCCAACATTAATAGTCATTAGTAAGCAGTTTATAAATACAGCTATAAATGCCTTGCTCTTGATTTATAAGCACATCTACTACAAAGGAGATTAAAGGCTCAGTTATCTCCCTAACAAACAAACAAAAAATAAATAAATACTTTTTTTATAAATAAAAATAAAAAATAAACAAACACAACACAGAGGGATACAGAACTCAGAAATATTTATTTCAAGATGCAATAAAATGAAACTGTACACTTTAAATTTTTTTTTCTATGAAATTGCAGAGGTTTATTTTTCATTTTTTATCAAGTGTACAGCTGTACAGTTTCATTTTTTGCATCTTGAAAAAAATATATCTAATATGTGTCAATAAAGCAGTTATTAACACACTGAGCAACTATTATCATGTGTCTAAATAATAAGATTTATCTATGTACATTTAAATAGTTTATTAATCATTTATTTACACTTTCTTAATGATCTTATGAACCACTGACAACTCCTAAATAACTGGTTTGTAAATAACGTAATAATTTAGAAATGATAAATTGATCGTTAATAAAGTATGAAAATACAATTATTAAACATTATAGGTATGCTCAAGAACAAAACATTTATAGCTGTATATATAAACTGCTTACTAATGCCTATTAATGTTGGAACAATGCTTTATAACGGATTAATTGATTATTTACTAATGCTTAACTAATGATTCATAGTGTGCAGTTATTATAAAGTGTTACCCAAATGTGTGTGTTTTTTAATGTTTTAAAACCATTGTTAATTTTTGATACTGTAAATTCTAAAGATTATTGCAGCTTACAAAATGTACTGATTGTGTTTCAGACATTGCTACGGGTCATTGCTCAACACTCTTCACCATCAGTTTGGGTCCACAACAGAATTGATGACTGGTGGAAAATTGTCGTTCCTGGTTTTACAGATAATCAGTGGATCCAAAACTACCGAATGTCCAGAGAGACTTTTCAGTAAATCTGTCACCGTCTGAAGCCAGCGTTGGATAAAATGGACACAAACTATCGTCTGTCTGTGCCTCTCCAAAAAAGAGTTGCTGTTGCGGTGTGGAAACTCACAACTAACGCGGAGTACAGAAGTGTTGCACATCTGTTCGGAGTTGGCATTTCAACTGCCTGTGACTGTGTTAAAGACTTCTGCTCTTCTGTTGAAACCATCCTGTTGCCTGAAGTCATTCATATGCCAAATGCAGAAAAGCTGAAAGAACTGACCCTTTACTTCGAGCAAAGATGGGGGTTACCCCAATGTGTGGGGGCTATTAATGGCTCCCACATCCCTATTCTGGCTCCCCAGGAATACCACAGAGAATATTTAAATCGAAAGGGGTGGTATTCCATTGTCTTGCAGGCAGTTGTTGATGGAAAAGGTTTATTCTGGAATGTTTTTGCCGGGCTACCCGGCAGTTCGCATGATGCCAGGGTTCTGCGTCTGTCTGCATTATGGGAGCTGGCTGAAAGAGGAAAGTTGCTCTCACAGCAATTTAGGAATGTCAGTGGACAAGAAGTTGGCCATTACATCATTGGCGATGCAGCATATCCACTGACAAGCTGGCTCATGAAGCCTTTTTCTGACAATGGTGTCCTGACACAACAGCAAGAGGTAGGTAACCATAAAACAAGCAAAGCAAGAGTTGTGGTTGAACATGCATTTGGCCGACTGAAAGGAAGGTGGAGATGTTTGCTGAAACGCAATGACTGCAACCTGGAATGGGTCAAGTCCGTGGTGCTCACCGGTGCTGTGTACTTCACAACCTCTGTGAGAGCCATGGCGAGGAGTTTAGAGAGGAGTGGTGTGTTCCTGTCCCTTTCCCCCAGCCAGATGTGCAACAACAGGCACCTGTTGCAGAGACTGTAGGGCTTAGAGTGCGTGCTGCCTTGATGCAGCATCTCAACCAAATACAAATATAAAAATTAAACTGATTTTATGCTTTGTTACTCAAAATGATACAATTTTTTTTTTTTAACAAGTAGTGTTTTCATAATGATGACAATAAAAGTTTTTCAACATATTTTGGCCTTTCTGTTGTTCTTTCATGACTTCTTTACTATTTACTATACTACTATTTTAACTATTTGTGTCAGACTCTGTTCCATGTTTTGTGTGTGTCCTGCTCCCCATGTGCCTTCCCATGCCCTTATTTGGTTAGTTTCCTGTTCCTGTCCTGATTAGTTCATCTGTCCCAGGAGTTTCCCTTCA
>NW_015546173.1:11527-25030 GCF_001515605.1 Sinocyclocheilus anshuiensis | reverse complement strand
GCAGGAATATGTGTCAATAAAGCAGTTATTAACACACTGAGCAACTATTATCATGTGTCTAAATAATAAGATTTATCTATGTACATTTAAATAGTTTATTAATCATTTATTTACACTTTCTTAATGATCTTATGAACCACTGACAACTCCTAAATAACTGGTTTGTAAATAACGTAATAATTTAGAAATGATAAATTGATCGTTAATAAAGTATGAAAATACAATTATTAAACATTATAGGTATGCTCAAGAACAAAACATTTATAGCTGTATATATAAACTGCTTACTAATGCCTATTAATGTTGGAACAATGCTTTATAACGGATTAATTGATTATTTACTAATGCTTAACTAATGATTCATAGTGTGCAGTTATTATAAAGTGTTACCCAAATGTGTGTGTTTTTTAATGTTTTAAAACCATTGTTAATTTTTGATACTGTAAATTCTAAAGATTATTGCAGCTTACAAAATGTACTGATTGTGTTTCAGACATTGCTACGGGTCATTGCTCAACACTCTTCACCATCAGTTTGGGTCCACAACAGAATTGATGACTGGTGGAAAATTGTCGTTCCTGGTTTTACAGATAATCAGTGGATCCAAAACTACCGAATGTCCAGAGAGACTTTTCAGTAAATCTGTCACCGTCTGAAGCCAGCGTTGGATAAAATGGACACAAACTATCGTCTGTCTGTGCCTCTCCAAAAAAGAGTTGCTGTTGCGGTGTGGAAACTCACAACTAACGCGGAGTACAGAAGTGTTGCACATCTGTTCGGAGTTGGCATTTCAACTGCCTGTGACTGTGTTAAAGACTTCTGCTCTTCTGTTGAAACCATCCTGTTGCCTGAAGTCATTCATATGCCAAATGCAGAAAAGCTGAAAGAACTGACCCTTTACTTCGAGCAAAGATGGGGGTTACCCCAATGTGTGGGGGCTATTAATGGCTCCCACATCCCTATTCTGGCTCCCCAGGAATACCACAGAGAATATTTAAATCGAAAGGGGTGGTATTCCATTGTCTTGCAGGCAGTTGTTGATGGAAAAGGTTTATTCTGGAATGTTTTTGCCGGGCTACCCGGCAGTTCGCATGATGCCAGGGTTCTGCGTCTGTCTGCATTATGGGAGCTGGCTGAAAGAGGAAAGTTGCTCTCACAGCAATTTAGGAATGTCAGTGGACAAGAAGTTGGCCATTACATCATTGGCGATGCAGCATATCCACTGACAAGCTGGCTCATGAAGCCTTTTTCTGACAATGGTGTCCTGACACAACAGCAAGAGGTAGGTAACCATAAAACAAGCAAAGCAAGAGTTGTGGTTGAACATGCATTTGGCCGACTGAAAGGAAGGTGGAGATGTTTGCTGAAACGCAATGACTGCAACCTGGAATGGGTCAAGTCCGTGGTGCTCACCGGTGCTGTGTACTTCACAACCTCTGTGAGAGCCATGGCGAGGAGTTTAGAGAGGAGTGGTGTGTTCCTGTCCCTTTCCCCCAGCCAGATGTGCAACAACAGGCACCTGTTGCAGAGACTGTAGGGCTTAGAGTGCGTGCTGCCTTGATGCAGCATCTCAACCAAATACAAATATAAAAATTAAACTGATTTTATGCTTTGTTACTCAAAATGATACAATTTTTTTTTTTTAACAAGTAGTGTTTTCATAATGATGACAATAAAAGTTTTTCAACATATTTTGGCCTTTCTGTTGTTCTTTCATGACTTCTTTACTATTTACTATACTACTATTTTAACTATTTGTGTCAGACTCTGTTCCATGTTTTGTGTGTGTCCTGCTCCCCATGTGCCTTCCCATGCCCTTATTTGGTTAGTTTCCTGTTCCTCCCCTGATTAGTGTTTCATTGCTCCCAGGTGTGTCTCGTCATCCCCTCCTCCTGTGTGTATAAATAGTGTTCCCAGTCCCAAGTTCTCTGTCCGCTGTTAAACGTTTTCCTGCTCCCTTGTCCCTTGGCTCTTGAAATTAAAGTCTTGTTAAAGTATTCTCCAGCGTCTCCTCGTTCCTCTATTGTGACAAAAAGTTTTTTGTTTCCTGTTTTCTTCCCCGCGGCATGGAGATTGCTGCTCGTTTCCTCTTCCTATCCCGCCAAGATCTCCCGTTCTACGAGTACTCCGGGGAGTTCTGCAAGTTCGCTGTGGCGACGGCGTTGGATGACGCCACCCTCAATCGTCTGTTCTGGCTTGGGGCCAACTTCCATCGCCCCGTGGACCTCCCAGACACCACTGGACTAAGTTGGAGAGAAGGGGTTTTCCGGTGTCTGGGGAGTGTCCGGTCCCGAGCCAGAACCAGTCCGTCACCGTCCGCGGCTTCCCCAAGTCAGCCAGCAGTTAGTGTGGCAAGCACGAAGGACGTTAGTGTGGCAAGCCCGAAGGACGTTAGTGTGGCAAGCCCCAAGGACGTTAGTGTGGCAAGCCCCAAGGACGATAAGGTGCCAGCCCCACAGCTCGCTCCAGTGCCGGCTCCAGCCCCAGAGCTCGATCAAGTGCCGGCTCCAGCCCTACAATTTTACATATCCTAATTCCTAAACAAATAACTCCAATAAATAAACTGCATAACAAACTTGTATTTAAGATATTTTAAAAACTTATGTAAAATACACATCTTCTGGAATAAAACAATGTCTTTGTTTGTCTCTACACACACAGATGGACTTAAACTTGAAAGTGCAGTCCACAATGCAAATCAATGTGCAAAGAGCGTAAAAAAAAAAAAAAAGTTGGGTTGGTTCAGTCCACATCAGGGTGACGCAGGCTTTGTGTCCCTGCTACAAGTCTGTTCATGGTGATCAGAAGGCCCTCCATGAAAGCAGCCTGTTGGCACCTCGCCTCTGCCACCTCTGCCCACAGCCTCTCATGTTCTTCCACCTCTCTTTGGGCCTGTTCCTTTAGCATATCATCAAGGCTTTGCATTTGTACGTGGCTTTTTCTGCGGTCTTCCTCCTCTTGTTCCATAATTTCTCTCATGTCACCCCTTTTTCTCTTTCCTGGCAGAAGAGAAGACATTTAGTACATTGTTATACATTCTGTGAATATACTTCCACATATATAATATACTTATACATACACTTCAACATGAATTCAATTTCATTACCTAGTCTGACAGGTGAAGCACAGTTAGGGCGGCTAGGGGTGCTGGACGCAGTGGGACGACTAGGGATGCACGGGTAGCAGAGAGGTCCAGTATATCGGCATCTGCAGTGATATTTGCCTCAGCCACCAAAGAGGACTCTGGTGCAATCTCTTAAAGGGGTCATATGATGCTTTTTTTTTAGTCTTTGCAACTTCAGGGATCTTATCTATGCACAATCAGCTTGTAACACTCCAAAGAGAAAGGAAAACTTGAAATCGCATCATATGACCCCTTTAAAAAAAATAAAAAACATGTTAGGCTCAGAATCACAAAGTTTTTTTTTTTTGTACACAGGTTAACATGTAATTGCTCTAAAGAATAAGCTTTTCACCTTGTTGGTATATAATGAATTTCCAGCTAGTATAAAGGGCTGAAACAGTTGCTTTGTAAGTAATGTGATGTGTTCACTTATTAGAAAGTAACACTAAATAGCTTAGCTAATAGCACATTAATAGTGCCCCCTTGTATAGTGCCAAGAACTACTATCTGTGCTCTTTTAAGTCATATAAAATTGCAAAATCAGCAGACGTCTAAATTATATGAATCTAACTGTTAATTATACGTGAACCACTAACCTTTGTTGAGTGTCTCCACAAGCCCCACAGCATAATCTTTTGTCCCCGCATTACCAACATAAGCCGGTCTGTGGCCAAGGATACCATCAGGAAGCAGGTACCATTTGCTAGTTTTTCAGTCCGATCCACCCTTGTTGTTGTGATCTTTAATTTTTTGTAGTCCTGCTTTAGTTTCTTGATTTTTTCACGGCACTGCTTTGCTGTGTGATAAATGCCCAATGCTGCTAGCTGAGCAGAAATACAGACTAAAATTCTCATGTTTCGCTTGGTTCCTTCAAAATCGCGTTGAATTTCCTCCGTAGCATAAATGTTTAGAAGTGCTTGGACTTCGGCGTCAGTCCTTTTATCGCTGTTTTCCATTTTGTAGTCTACTGTAAACTGCTCCGTGAATAATAAACTGTTGTGTGTTTATCCGGCTTTTTAAAAATGGCAGGTTTTCACACATGCGTTCGGCCAATCAACGCACACTTACGTCACTGGTAGTTCCTATAGCGCGGGTTTAGACCCTACTCTGAAGTAGGAGCTAATTTGGTTCCCGTAAAAGGAGTTCCTAATTAATAATAATAATTTATGCATTTAGCAGATGCTTTAAAGCGACTTACAGTGCATTCAGGCTATACATTTTTTTTTTACCAGTATGTGTATTCCCTGGGAATTGAACTCACGACCAACCTTTTGCGCTGCTAACACAATGCTCTACCACTGAGCCACAGGAACACTGTGACTTTCCTAGAACTAAAATCGTTCCTAGTTCCTGCAGTGCGATCCGGGTACTTCCACAAATAGTTCTAGGAAATATGAATAAGGTTCCTCCGGTGTGAAAGTGGCTATTGTTTGGGAGGCAGACACACTCTGTCCGTTTAAATCTAGATTAAAGACCCATCTCTTTAACCTGGCTTACACATAACACACTAACACATTTCTAATATTCAAATCCGTTAAAGGATTTTTAGGCTGCATTAATCCAATGGAAATGTTGTGAAAGGACCTGAAGTGAGCAGTTCATAGGAGGAAACCCACCAACATCACAGAGTTGAAGTGGTTCTGTATGAGGAATGGGCTAAAAGTTGTTGTGCAGGACTGATCAGCAGTTACAAGAAACAGTTAGCTGCAGTTATTGCTGCAAAAGAGGGTCACATCAGATAATGAAAGCAATGATTCACATTAGGGCTGTCAAAAAAAAATAGAATTTCGAATATTCGTCGAATTAAAAATAAAAATCCACATTCGAATGCAAAAACGTTGCATCAGGCAGTCTTATCAGAGGCACACGAAATGCGATGACGATGTAAATGTCATTGCATTTTAATGTTTTAAAATGCAATGACATTTAAAATGCTCGCACTGGACACACACAATTAAGCTTTTCCCGGTCAGAGTCCCGAAAGGGAGGAGCACAGAACGCCTGAAGAGTAATTGGCCGTGGAACAATAGAGGGTACCATAGGGACATACCCCGGTCTGGGATACAGAAAGGCTCTGGCCATGCCAGGAGCAAACTCAAGACAAGATGGGGCCACTGAAAGGGCCTGAAGATCACCGACTCCCTTTAGGGAAGAGATGGCCAGCGGAAATGCAGTCTTGATAGTGAGAAATCTCAATGAAACCTCTCCCAGGGGTTCAAAGGGAGCTTTAGAAAGGGCTTCCAAAACCACAGCCAGATCCCAAGCAAGCACTTTAGGGTGTACCGGAGGCCTCAGCCTCTGGGTACCCTTGAGGAAACGTGTTACTAGCGGATTCCTCCCCAAAGACTGCTCGCCCAGAGGGGCATGGTAAGCAGCAATAGCAGCCACATAAACTTTCAAAGTGGAGGGGGATAACCCTGTGGCAAAACGATCTTGTAGAAATTCCAGCACTGGACCAACAGGGCAGTTAACTGGGTCTAACTGACGTTCATTACACCATGAAGTGAAAAGTTGCCACTTAGCAGTATACGATTTCCTCGTGGAGGGAGCTCTGGACTGGAGTATGGTCTCCACTACCTCAGTAGAGAGACCGGAGGCTATAAGTTGTGCCACCTCAGGGGTCACACTCTCAGCTTCCACAACTCCGGGTGGGGGTGAAAGATGGTGCCCCCCGCCTGTGAGAGGAGATCCCGCCGGACGGGCATCTCCCATGGAGAGTCTTCTAGTAGGGCTACCAGGTCCACAAACCATGGACTGCGGGCCAGTACGGGGCTATTAACAAGAGATGAACCCCATCCCGGCGAACTCTCTCCAGAGGTGAGTGAGAGAAAACCAGAGGGGACAGTGCAAAGTCTCTTGAGTCGCAAACAGATCCACTTGTCCTCTGTAAAACTTCCTCCATATCTGCTCCACCACTTCTGGGTGGAGTCTCCATTCTCCGGGCCTCAGCCCCTGCCTCGACAGGATGTCTCCTTCCCGATTGAGGTGCCCCGGGATATAAACTGTCCTCAGTGAGAGCAGCTTCCCCTGGGCCCACAGAAGGATCTGACGCACCAGCCTGTAAAGGGGGCGCGAATGCAGACTCCCCTGCCGATTTATATAGGAGACCTATGTGTTGTTTGTGCGAACTAGCACATGATGGCCTCTCAGGTCTGGGAGAAAATGTTTCAACGCTAGAAACACGGCCAGCATTTCCAGGCAATTTATGTGCCACATGAGATGGGGACCCTACCACAGACCTTGGGCGGAGCGGCCACTCATGACCGCCCCCCAGCCTGTGAGGGAGGCGTCCGTTGTTAGCGTTACATGCCGACAAGGAGCCCCCAACACGGGGCCTTGTGACAGGAACCAAGGTTTCTTCCACATGTCTAAGGCCTGTAAGCCTAGCCGCATGACCTTGATCATGCGAAATGGGTTGCCCCTCGGGGAAAACCCTTTGGTCCTGAGCCACCACTGCAAGGGTCTCATGTACAGCAGGCCAAAAGGTATCACGTTGGACGCAGCTGCCATCAAACCCAACAGTCTCTGAAACTGTATGACAGTGAGTGACTGGCCTTCTCTTACACTCTTGATTGCCGTGAGGATCGACTCGATCCGACGTGCCTGCATCGTGGTTGAATCCCACACTACACCTAGAAAAGTGGTCCTCTGTACTGGAGAAAGCACACTTTTCTTTGCGTTTTCTGCCGACATCGAGCAGAAACTCACGACTGTATGCGCGCTTCGAGACAGATAGACGCGACGAATACGTACAAAAACACTGCGACTCACAAGACAAAAAACACGAAAACACCTTTCTATCGGGAGAGAGAGAAGCCGCAGCGTGTGAACGCGCCGCCATTTTGTACACGTTTTCTATGTTGAACCGCTATCTGCTTCGATTGAGCTAGTATCAACCAATCGTCGATGTAATTGAGTATGTGGATCCCCTGGAGTCTCAGTGGAGCCAGAGCAGCATCCATACATTTGGTAAACGTGTGGGCTGAGGAACTTCCTGTGTTGAGGAAGGATGGATATATGGAAATATGCGTCCTTCAGATCTATCGTCACAAACCAGTCCTCTGACCTGATCTGAGACACGACTTGATTGAGTGTGAGCATTTTGAACTTGAGTCGCATGACTGAGCGGTTCAACAGACGCAGATCTAAAATCGGACGCAACCCCCCATCCTTCTTTGGAACGATGAAATACCGGCTGTAAAACCCTGACTCCCTGTCACGAGGCGGGACCACCTCGATGGCCCCCTTCCTCAAAAGAGTGTCCACTTCTCGTTCCATAACCAGAGCCTGCTCGGGGCCCACCAGAGTGGGAAACACCACGTTGAATAGAGGTGGGCAAGACCCGAACTGAATTTTGTAACCTCTTTCTACAGTGCGCAGGACCCATTGTGACACATTTTGCAGAAGCTTCCACACTGCCAGAAAGTTTACTAAGGGAATCAGTCTCTCGAGACTGACCTCTGGTGTAATTAGAATGGCTAAATTGGTGCCCTGAAGCGGAAGACCGGCAGGTAATGGCCGATCTAACTGTTCTATAGACCTCCTTGGAGTTAGCGAGATTCCCAGAATCGCTACATTTCTGGGCGGAGGCTGAGAGCTGCGCTTGCTGGAGACCGTTGTGTCCTGAAGCACCGGAGGTGGCAGGGTTAACGAAACGATCTCCTGAGGGCTCTGAGGAGAGACGGGCACTGTGTGATGAGGTGTGTACCGCTCTTCCCCAGAGGGGCCTGCCCTCAAAAGTCCTGACGTTCTTATGTCAGGACTTCTTGGCCAAAGCCTTCCTGCTGTTAATAACAGTTCTCAGATCCGTCACATCTCTGGAAGACTTCAGCCTGGAGCGCCGCCTCGTCCCCTGTTCTCTTTGTGGGGGAGTACGAGTGGTGATGCTCCGTTTTTTGGACTTCTCTGTGAGAGGAGCTTGTACATGGCTGGGGCTGGTCCCGCCTACCAGCCCCATAAGAGCGGCGAGGTAGAAATTGCTGGAATGCTGCTGCTTGCTTCTTGGCCTCCTGAAATCTGTCGACGACAGCGTCGCCGAACAGACCAGAAGGCGCTAGCGGGGCATCCATAAGAAAGACCCTGTCCTTTTCTTTTTCTTGATGTTGGACAGGGTCAACCACAAATGCCTTTCAGTGGCCACCAAGGCTGCCATGGACCACCCAATAGCACTGGCGGACTCCTTGGTGGCCCGAAGTGAAAGATCTGTGGCCCGACGCAGCTCTGCAAGGTCGTCGTTCTTAATATCTTCTCCCTCGTCCGTCTCTTTCAGCAGGTCAGCTTGATATGCCTGCAAACACCGACATGGTGTGCAGGCAAGCGCCAGCCTGACCTGCTGCCGTGTACGCTTTACCCACCAAAGCCGAAGAAGTCCTAAGCGGCTTCGTGGGTAATACCAGGGCCTTGAGGGATGATGCCGCACCGGGCGATAGATAACTCGCAAGCGTCTCTTCAACCCGGGGCATTGTCCCATAACCACGCTCTTTAAGCCCCACCACGTTGACATAGTGAGAGGCATTGGGACTAAAGATGCGGGCCGAGAAAGGTTTATTCCACAATCTGGACACCTCGGTGTGCAGCTGAAGTGCAGGATGCTCTTCCTGCACTTCAGTCGGCCAGTCAATGTTTAATTTGGCCACAGCTCTAGTCACCACCTCCAAAAGCTCCTCAAACAATACAGACTGTGGTGGCAAGTCCACAGATTCATCTTTGTCGGTACCCTCATCATCCTCCCCCCTCAGAGGAAGATAAATGGAACACCGAGCCCTCTCCAGGGGCGGAAGAAACCGTTTCTGAACGTGCTTCTGTTCCCTGAGAGAGAGCGCTGGATCTGGCAGGTGAGAAAAGAGAAAAGGACCTGCCCGTCTCCAATCCCTCTGGCTTCTGCCTCGGCGGAAGCGGGAGCTGAACCGCGACGAATGCTAGAGAGAGCGCCCTCCTCGAAGAGCGCTCTCTGGGAGCAGAGCGTCCGCATCGTGAGGCGAACACAATGTGGACAGTCAGCTCCCCCGAGCTCCTCCCAAACAAGCAACACACAAACTGTGTGTATCCCCACCCGTAATGAAACGCGGGCAGGGAGGAACACACAGCCTGAAAGATTGCTTCTCTACTTTTCTTATCTTTGCTTGCAATAATCACTCATTCAAAGACAGACAACAATAAATAGAACGATACACACATAGAGCGCTTACTGAACAACAGAAGCTGCCACTGTCTCCACCGCATGTGCTTTTATACTTCCTGGTCCCTACTTCATTTCTGCCGGTGAGGTCACCCAGGATTCCCTCGGAAAGATTACACACGTGTTTCAGAGCGTGGGAACACAGGGGCATTCCCAAAGCGTTTTGCGATGCAGCTCGAGTTCCTGAAGGGGAACATCATTGAGGCTTGAGGTGATGAAATGTTTTTATAAAACGTTCTTGTAATGTGACGGTTTAACAAAGATAGAACATTTTATCCGCAACATTTTTAGGATGTTTTGAGGATGTTGTTGAGGTAACAGATTATACAATGTTGTCAATAAAACATTGTCACAATGTTTCAAGGTAACAAAGGAAGAACATTCTCTCAGCCACATTAGCAGAACATCATAAGAACATCATTGAGGCCTGATGTGATGAAATGTTTTGTATAAAAAGTTCTTCTAATGTGATGGTTTAACAAAGATAGAACATTTTATCCAAAATATTTTTAGGTTTTGAGGATGTTGTTGAAGTAACAGATTATACAATGTTGTCGATAAAACATTGGCACAATGTTTCAAGATAACACATAAAGAACATTCTCTCAGCCACATTAGGAGAACATTATAAGAACATCATTGATGCCTGAGGTGATGAAATGTTTGCTTAAAACGCTCTTGTAATGTGATGGTTTAACAAAGATAGAACATTTCCCCTGAAACATTTTTAGGATGTTTTGAGGATGTTGTAGAGGTAACAGATTATACAATGTTGTCAATAAAACATTGGCACAATGTTTCAAGATAACACATGAAGAACATTCTCTCAGCCACATTAGGAGAACATTATAAGAACATCATTGAGGCCTGAGGTAATTAAATGTTTTGTATAAAACGTTCTTGTAATGTGATGGTTTAACAAAGATAGAACATTTTACTTTCAATATTTTAAAAATGTTTTGAGAATGTTGTTGAGGTAACAAATTTCATACAATGTTCTCAAAAACACATTGGCACAATGTTTCAAGATAACAAAGGAAGAACATTCTCTCAGCCACATTAGGAGAACGTTATAAGAACATCATTGAGGCCTGAGGCGATTAAATGTTTTGTTTAAAATGTTCTTCTAATGTGACTGTTTAACAAAGATAGAACATTTCCCCTGAAACATTTTTAGGATGTTTTGAGGATGCTGTAGAGGTAACAGATTATACAATGTTGTCAATAAAACGTTGGCACAATGTTTCAAGATAACAAATGGAGAACATTATAAGAACATCATTAAAGCCTGAGGTGATGAAATGTTTTAATAAAATGTTCTTCTAATGTGATGGTTTAACAAAGATAGAACATTTTATCCGAAGCATTTTTAGGATGTTTTGAGGATGTTGTTGAGGTAACAAGATTATACAATGTTCTCAAAAACACATTGGCACAATGTTTCAAGATAACAAAGGAAGAACATTCTCTCAGCCACATTAGCAGAACATTATAAGAACATCATTGAGGCTTGAGGTGATGAAATGTTTGTATAAAACGTTCTTGTAATGTGACGGTTTAACAAAGATAGAACATTTAACCTGAAAGATTTTGAGGATGTTTTTAGAAATGTTGTTGAGGTAACATATTATACAATGTTGTCAATAAAACATTCACACAATGTTTCAATATAAAAAAGGAAGAATATGTTCTCAGCCACATTAGGAAAACGTTATATGAACATCATTGAGGCCTGAGGTGATGGAATGTTTTAATAAAAATGTTCTTGTAATGTGATGGTTTAACAAACCTAGAAGATTTAACCTGAAAGGTTTTGAGGATGTTTTTAGGAATGTTGTCGAGGTAACAGATTATACAATGTTGTCAATAAAACATTCACACAATGTTTCAAGATAAAAAAGGAAGAATATTTTCTCAGCCACATTAGGAAAACATTATATGAACATCGGTTGCCACCTGTCCCTTAAAATATGGAATCGTTCATGTCACGGAGCTAACCCATGACCATTTATGAACTATGGGCATGTACCCGTTTGGTGTGTGTTGAGTTAATGTGTGTATTATGTTCATGGGGAAGTCTGTACATGTTCAATGTGTTGTGAGATTTAGCCAGTTAACATAACGTGACAGCATGTATAAGTTCTGTTTATACCAATACTCATTGTACAAATAACCATAAGACTTATTCATGGTGTTAAAACATTTATTTGATATACTTACTAGCAGTGAAACATCAGTTGCCAAATCCGTGCTGTACAAACCTTGAGGTATTTAAACTTGGTATTTGTGTCACCTGAATAGACCGGTCCATGTTTTCTTGAGGTCAGTAGAAGGGTCCATACAGTTGCAATGAAACAAATGTATTTCTGGGTGGTCTTTCATGCTTATGTCTTGTGGGTTTAAAACTGTATTGTTATTCGGGTTTTGTATGTATTATGTGTCTGTATGGCTAAAGGTTGTATATGGTAATTGTGCCTGAGCTTACCCATAGAGTGGTACGCTCCCGAGGGCGGGGTTTAGAATATAAAATGCCACATGAGATGTGCTCTGGCGGCAAGGTTGGCGTGCTCGTGCTCCTGTTTGATTCACAATGGCAGTGAACGGACTTTTTTTAAGATTGTATAGTTTGATTGTTTTTTTTTTTTTTTGTAATATGTCTAACTTGATTCTGGGGACCTTTGTCACCGATTGCACAATAAATGCACCTGCAATGGGACTTTAGTGGACTGGTTACTTTTTACCCTGGCCGCAAAGGCTATTCCGGACAGTTCAATCGTACAAACATGTATATCTAGTAACCTATAACCTAAATGGGACAAATAATTATATAGCATAATGTTGTATTCCAAACTGAAGTAAATCAATTAAAAATATGTCACATCCAGGTAAAAGTGATTATTGCTTCAGAATGACTGCTTAAGGCAGACAATCAAATTACTAAATAGTTCTTTAGAAATAAATAAAATAATCAAATGTAAAATAATAATATAAAGTGTGTTCTGTTGCAAGTTGATTTAATGTTTTCTGTTTTTTTCCTCATTGTTGAGCTGTCAAGTTGTCATGTGTTGAAATAATCAGGTCGTGAATGGGCGTCCCTTATTTTGCCTCACTGAAGGTGGCAACTTATCATTGAGGCGATGAAATGTTTTGTATAAAACATTCTTGTAATGTGACAGTTTAACAAAGATAGAACATTTTACTTTCAATATTTTTAGGATGCTTTGAGGCTGTTGTTGAAGTAACAGATTATACAATGTTGTCAATAAAACGTTGGCACAATGCTTCAAGATAACAAATGAAGAACATTCTCTCAGCCACATTAGCAGAACATTATAAGAACATCATTGAGGCCTGAGGTGATGGGATGATTTGTATACAACGTTCTTCTAATGTGATGGTTTAACAAAGATATAACTTTTTACCTGCAATATTTTGAGGATGTTGTTGTGGTAATAATTATACAATGTTGTCAATAACACATTGGCACAATGTTTCAAGAAACAATGTTTTCTAACAATAACTGACTGATTGAAAGGAGGGAAGATGCGCTTCCAATCATTGTGTTTTGTTAGCAATGGTTACCTCCAAAGAAACACGTGCAGCCATCATCGCTTTGCATCAAAATGGCCTCACATGTAAGGAAATTGCTACAAAGAACTTCAAGGAGAGAGATTTTCTCTGATGTAGCTCCCTTCCGACTGTTTGGGACATCTGGAAATCGATAGTTCGGAGAAGAAAAGGTGAACGATATGAGTCCTGTGTTGTGCCAACAGTGAAGCATCCTGAGACCATCCATGTGTGGGGTTGCTTTTCAACCAAGGGAGTGGGCTCTCTCATAATTCTGCCCAAAAACACTGCCTTGAACAAAGAATGGTATTAAAACGTCCTGCAAGAGCGACTTCTTCCAACGATCCATGAGCAATTTGGTGATGATCCGTGCATTTTCCAGCATGATGGAGCACCATGTCACAAAGCAAGAGTGATAAAGAAGTGGCTCGAAGATCATTACACTGAAGTTTTGGATCCGTGGCCAGGCAACTCCCTGGATCTCAATCCCATAGAGAACCTGTGGTCAGTCCTCAAAAGGCGAGTGGACAAGCAGAAGCCCACAAATTGAGATCAACTCCGAGAACTAATAAAGCAAGAATGGATCGCCATCAGTCAGGATTTGGCCCAGAAGCTAATATCCAGCATGCCAGAG
>NW_015546173.1:10900-11517 GCF_001515605.1 Sinocyclocheilus anshuiensis | reverse complement strand
TGGCCAAAAGTTTTGGCAGTGACATAAATTTTGTGTTTTGCAAAGTTTGCTGCTTAAGCTGTTGTGGTGTTCATTCACATTGTTTCTAGATTATTGTGTAGAGTGATCAGATGCATTTTAAATCATTCTTAAAAGCTTCATTGGCCAAAAAATGTTTTTCACAAAAAACAAAAACAAAACAAATTTCACTGTTTTTTTTATCCTGACACAAAATGACCAGCTAAAATTAATTGACTAATCATAACAGCAGCGCATGTGAAAGTGTGAATGAGTACTAGTCAGGTAAAATCACTATCATACTAATTAGATTGCAAGAGCAGACTGATTGCTATAAAAGGAGGGAAGAAGCGCTTCCAATCACTGTGTTCTTGCTAGCAATGGTTACCTCCAAAGAAACACGTGCAGCCATCATCGCTTTGCATCAAAATGGCCTCACATGTAAGGAAATTGCTACAAAGAACTTCAAGGAGAGAGATTTTCTCTGATGTAGCTCCCTTCCGACTGTTTGGGACATCTGGAAATCGATAGTTCGGAGAAGAAAAGGTGAACGATATGAGTCCTGTGTTGTGCCAACAGTGAAGCATCCTGAGACCATGCATGTGTGGTGCTGCTTTTCA
>NW_015546173.1:8441-10300 GCF_001515605.1 Sinocyclocheilus anshuiensis | reverse complement strand
TCATAATTCTGCCCAAAAACACTGCCATGAATAAAGAATAGTATCAAAACATCCTGCAAGAGCGACTTCTTCCAACGATCCATGAGAAATTTGGTGATGATCCGTGCATTTTCCAGCATGATGGAGCACCATGTCACAAAGCAAGAGTGATAAAGAAGTGGCTCGAAGATCATTACACTGAAGTTTTGGATCCGTGGCCAGGCAACTCCCTGGATCTCAATCCCATAGAGAACCTGTGGTCAGTCCTCAAAAGGCGAGTGGACAAGCAGAAGCCCACAAATTGTGATCAACTCCGAGAACTAATAAGGCAAGAATGGATCGCCATCAGTCAGGATTTGGCCCAGAAGCTAATAACCAGCATGCCTGAGCAAATTGCAGAGGTTATGAAAAACAAGAGTCAACACTGTAAATATTGACTCATTATATTTTTTTGCCAATAAAAGCCTTTAAAACTTATGATATGCTTATCACTGTTTTTCAGTATACCATAGAAACGTGGAAAAATAATCTACAAATCAGTGGCGGCTCCTGCCAATTCTCTCAGGGGGGGCACATGTTTGCATGATAAATGATGATAGGTCACCCATTCAATTGATAAATTAACGGCTAGTTAAAGATGTAAAGGAAACTGAACTACTATAGTATTAATTAAAAATAAACTGACTCTAACAATCAATCTCTTGCTCTCCTTATGTTTCTACATGCATGTTAACACAATTCAGCAGCAAATGAAGACTTGGTTTTCCAAAAATCTTTTTACTTCAATTTCAGTTTAATAATAATTGAAGTCACATAAATCACTATTTACACAACTCACTTATATTGCACTGCTCATTTACAACATTACTCACTTATATTACATTGCCCCCTTGCCTTAACTTACACTCCTCCCTTACATTGCTCCCTTACATTACACTGCTCACTTACATCACATTGCTCCCTTACATTACATTGCTCACTTGTATTACATTACACCTGTAGTTGTCCATGCGATGTCCGTCACACTCTTGGGATGGAACAAAATGCAGGGGTAGCAGAATAAAGCTTTAGCTACTTCGCAGCCCGCTAGCCATTTTTTCCGCTCATACCACATCCTCGAAAATCCCCGTTTATGCGACTTCCCGCCCTTTGTAGATACTGTACATGTTTGATGTTTTGGTCTTGGTGGTCCTAATTCTTTAATTGCCAATTTATCCTTATTGCTACGACAACTGAATGGTATTTCTTTCAATGACACGATAGAATTCATCTGCGCTGAGGTACCGTTCGCCAAGATGTCGATCAAGTTCAACTGACAACTGACTTTGAGTTGGCGTAGCTGTCCCTGTCTCTCTTTGTTTTTTTTTTTCTTTTTCTTTTTTCACATTTGATAAAGATATTAAAGTAGTTTTAAATTTTTTCTTGTTGTTAAAATTCAAAATAGTTTTTAAATATTATTGGATGTCACTGTTCCCACCAATCCTTGCACAAGTTAAGGTTACGCATGATGACGAAAGCACGTTAGTGCTAGCCCTCCCGGAACTCATAGAGATTGCATTGCAGTGCCTGCAGTTCGAAAAAAATGATCTTTGTATGGAAGTCTATGAGAGCACTTGGGGCGATTCTCAAGCTGTGTCTCATTTAGAAGGCTGCACCCTCCGGAGGTCGAATCCTCTGGAGGTCGCATCCTCTGTAGGATGCATATACGAACTGTCCTCAACCTAGAATTAAACGAGACGGCCTTCGTAGGACAGGCGGAAAAGGAAACAGGAAGTATCACGTTGCTATGCCAACACATTTAGAGCATCGTTGAGCTCTCACACTACTTAAATGAAGGAAAATTATTTCTAAATTTGGAAAGTAATTTGAAAAAAAAAAAA
>NW_015546173.1:5460-8427 GCF_001515605.1 Sinocyclocheilus anshuiensis | reverse complement strand
CTGCATTTTTCAAATTAACAACGGTTGTTTACGGCAACGCAAACAATTGTGGGTTATCTGTAGCAGCGAAGGATACACCTCATGCATCCTCCGAATTCCTGTGAAAGAAGGTCGCATTCGAAGGTCGCATTCGGAATGTCCTACTTGCTTTTCTGAAATGAGACAGTCTCGATGACGTATGCAGCCTTCGAATGCGACCTCCGGAGGGCGCAGCCTTCTAAATGAGACCCAGCTTCAGTCTGACAGAAATCGCCCAAAAAGGGGCGGTACAACACAAAAGCGACTTGGCGCTGATTGGACTATTTAGAGGCAGAACAAACAGTGAAAGCTAGCTTAACACTGTGGTTGAATGTGAAAGAAAAAAAGTCCCTCCCTTTCGCGCTTTGGTGGTGCATCGCCCAATCGCCCTAATGGAGAAATACTCCAAATACTCTACAAATACTGAAGCAGCAAACTTTGCAAAACACAAAATTTATGTCACTGCCAAAACTTTTGGCCACGACTGTACAAGTTTGAAAAATAACTTACAGAACCTTGGAGTAGTTTGTGGAGTCCATCTTCCTGAAAGGTTTGTTTAGATCATTGTTAGTAGCAGCTCACACCATGACTTCCTCACCACTATTTTCTGACTTGATCTAGTGCTGGTCCCTCAAGTCACTTTTTAACCTATCTGTTTATATCGCCTTTAAATAATTAATCTTATATTTCATAACACTTCACAGCTTGTGGTTCTTATTAAGTGTTGGTCATGTTTCAGCCTGACACCTTTTATAGGCTACTTTCAAATGTAAAAAAAAAAAAAATCTAAATCAAGTGGTTTCAACTAATTATTTAGTAACTAGTTGCGCAGACTTATGTTCACTCAATTTCCCTCTTCAAAGTGTTACTTGAGTTGATATTTTAGTTGACCCAAACTTGACTCCAACTTAGAAAAAATATGTTTGCTCAACTAGTTTTATATTTCGTTCAACTAAAATGTTTTAATCAGGATTATTTGGGAATCATAACTAGAAATTGCTATGTAATTAATTACATTAAGTATTAATAATTGTACAAGGTCAACCAAATTGTGAACCATTGTCTATCAATCACACACACACAAAAATACAAATGAAAACATATTACACTTTATTTCATCATCTGCATTTATACCATTTTCATGCAAAACATACAGTACATGGCTAAAGTGCAACTTACATACATTTTGCAATACAACTGCAAAATTCATTTTAAACATTTAATGAACAAAAGGCTAAAGAGCCCTTGCAATTGTTGGTTCCATTTAAAACTGACAAGATTTGCAAGTAAAACTCACACACGTTTTGTAGATCAAGAGTGGTGCAGGTATGTCTTCAAATCCCCATTTCTGGTTCCCTCCAATATCATTCTATGGGGTTTTATAGTAAGGTTTTTCAATTTATGAGTAGAATAATGCCTGTGGTAAACAAACATAATTTGCAGATACTTTGAAAACTAATTTACAATGAAAATGTATTTTTTTAAAGTAACTAGATAATAACATATGGGGTGTGAGTGTGTGTAGTTTGCATTGTAGAACAAAAGGCCAAAGTTTTGTCATATTATGTTTACCACAGGCTTTACTTTATTCAAATTGAGAAGCCCCATTAAAAACCCCATAGGGAAATCTCAAAGAAACCAGCGGCGAATTAGTCTTCTGGGTTCTGACATCATACCTGTACCACTCTACTGTCAAGAACTTTAGCAGGCTTCAAATAAAACCCAGGACAGAAGGTCAGTGATTTATTATATTTGAATTTAGTAAATTTACATGAAACATGTCTTTATGTTTACAAATATTACTATAGCCAATTTGAGTGATCGTTCACAAAATCTTATTTGTCTCATTTTAATTTGTAAATAATTTGTGAACAATCACTATGATTGGCTGTAGTAATATGTGCAAATGTATAGAGACATTTCATGGAAACTCAGTGCATTTATAATGCCATAAATTAGGATTTTTTAGTTCTGTAACACCTGGTTATTTTTGTTCTCACTCGTTTCTGAATTTCCATTACATTACTCTAAACATTTACTTATATTTCCATGAACTGAGAACAATAAAGCACATTTTAAAATTGCAACAGAAAAAAAAAGAAAAGAAAAAAAGAACACCACACAAAAACTTCATTTGATATCATACAATCCATACGGAAGTAGGCCTACATTAAAAACAAGAATGAAGAATCATGTTGGGTAGTAACAAAAAGGTGTCAGTTTTTAAAGTTTAAAAACAACAACAACAACAACATATGTGATGTAGGAAAACCCACCAACATGGTTTAATTTTGTTTTGATACCACCAGTGGTGGACGAAGTACACAAATCGAGTACTTGAGTAAAAGTACAGATACGTATAATAAAATATTACTCCAGTAGTAATGTTCACTGTGAAGCTTACACTGCGAAGTACCTGAGAGAAAACAGATTTGACCATCTGATTTTCACCAGTAAGAAAAAAGTGTTTTAAAGCTTGTTTTGCAGAACATCACAGTTATATATGACATTAGAATAAGGCCTGAAGTTAGGAGGAAGTTATTTTAAGGAAAATATAATTATATTTTCATAATGATTTTTTTCTTCTCAAACCTTGTCTGTGGTGTAAAAACACCCCTGGCCAAATGCCCCCAGAGGGCATCACTTCCCAGTTTGATAATTATTGTAGTTACCATGTTCTGAAGATCACGTCCTTTTTCCCTCAGATGTAATCTATCTAGGTGGTTGAATAAAAATATTTGGACTTTATAGCTAAACATAACCTCAATTTAGCACCAGCAAGCTTGTTAGATAGACAGTTAGCATCAGCTAACAATATTTACTTATTTTCAGTATGGTTATGAATGAACATTCATATCTGTCTACTCCGCTAGTTAATCCAAACAATATAAAAATGTATACTATTGATAAACAATATGAAAACAGACGTCACATAGGGCTAAATGCATA
>NW_015546173.1:3657-5374 GCF_001515605.1 Sinocyclocheilus anshuiensis | reverse complement strand
CTTTTTCCCTCAGATGTAATCTATCTAGGTGGTTGAATAAAAATATTTGGACTTTATATCTAAACATTACCTCAACTTAGCACCAGTTAGCATCAGCTAACAATATTTACTTATTTTCAGTATGGTTATGAATAAACATTCATATCTGTCTACTCCGCTAGTTAATCCAAACAATATAAAAATGTATACTATTGATAAACAATATGAAAACAGACGTCACATAGGGCTAAATGCTTAGCATTTTAATAAAACTGTTAAAGTTACGGCAGCGGGGAATATGAACGTGCATGAGTTCTTTTATTTCATCTGTGTTATTTTAATGTTTAGTTTTTTTTTTTTTACCTAAAACATAGAGAAACTGATGTTGATGTGCCTGCATTCAAACATTTCAGTGGGCTTAAATAGATCACCCTTTACAGCAGATTTAGTTCACAAACAACTGACAGTTTTGACCTAAATATGATTTTCAGTTACAATAATTAATCCTAAAATTCTACATATCAGACGCACGTGTGCTCACAAGATCTCCCAGTTCTTACTTGTGAATTCAGTTCACTGGAGACTCGCACTAAACGGTTCATTTGAATCAGTGAGTTATCGACTCGAGAACAGCTGCAATCAGATCATTCTAATTCGTGAATGAATTTGGTGCGATTTGCGAACCGATTTAAAAGGTTAATTGAAAAGAATCAGTTCGTTCATGAATCAGACACCGCTTCTGCGTGTCGGAGCATGTGATATATTATAAGGAGTAACGATATGTTTTATGAAATGTAGTGAAGTAAAAAGTACGATCTTATGCTTTGGAATGTAGAGAAGTAAAAGTAAAAGTTACTCAAAATAAAACTACTCCAGTAAAGTACAGATACTTGAAAAATGTACTTAAGTACAGTAACGAAGTAAAGCTACTCCATTACTTTCCACCACTGGATACCACATGAAAGCTGGGTTTAAGTCCTTTCCAAATTTTTTTGTTTTTATTTCATTCATAGCTTGTCTGCAACAAAAGTTATGGCTGATTGCTATGATTTTCAGGAACGGAATTGAGAAAAACAGGTTTAAAGAGAGGCAATGAAAATAAAAGCACAACAGTCAAGTATCACAAGTAAAAGTCACTTTACTGTGGCAAAGGACTTATTTTAGTCACTACATGTTTTCCATTGTTTATCATGGGCATAGTCTCTGAACTTTTGATCACTCCTTGTATGTTTAGATAGTACGACTAGTTTACCTTGTAGCTTAGATTTAGAATAGCTAGCACAGCACAACTTGCATGACTAGACTACTGTCATCGGACTCCTCCTCTTCAGTAAGTTCTCCATCATCCGATCCTTCATCTCTGGATGTGAAACATTCCATTATAACATCGTTTAGGGCACTGACATAAACAGGATTGAGCATATTGAGTTGAGCGAGATCATTTAAGTGAGCAGATACTTCAGACTACGTTGTTCTTTTATGCTCTGACATCTCACAATATATATGAAAAAAAAACTTTGCGTGCCGTAGTTTACACAGGACTGGCGGGAAATGTGCATTGATACACCTTTATTATATACATTGAACAAGATTATAAACGCAACACTTTTGTTTTTGCCCCCATTTTTCATGAGCTGAACTCAAAGACTTTTTCTATGTACACAAAAGGCCTATTTCTCTCAAATATTGTTCACAAATCTGTCTAAATCTGTGTTAGTGAGCACTTCTCCTTTGCCGA
>NW_015546173.1:2866-3346 GCF_001515605.1 Sinocyclocheilus anshuiensis | reverse complement strand
TGATTGTGGCCTGTGGAATGTTGGTCCACTCCTCTTCAATGGCTGTGCGAAGTTGCTGGATATTGGCAGGAACTGGAACACGCTGTCGTATACGCCGATCCAGAGCATCCCAAACATGCTCAATGGGTGACATATCTGGTGAGTATGCTGGCCATGCAAGAACTGGGATGTTTTCAGCTTCCGGGAATTGTGTACAGATCCATGCAACATGGGGCCGTGCATTATCCTCAGGCCTCAGGATCTCGTCACGGTATCTCTGTGCATTCAAAATGCCATCAATAAAATGCACCTGTGTTCGTTGTCCATAACATACACCTGCCCATACCATAACCCCACCGCCACCATGGGCCACTCGATCCACAACATTGACATCAGCAAACCGCTCACCCACACAACGCCATACACGCTGTCTGCCATCTACCCTGTACAGTGAAAACCGGGATTCATCCGTGAAGAGAACACCTCTCCAAAGTGCCAGAC
>NW_015546173.1:2317-2582 GCF_001515605.1 Sinocyclocheilus anshuiensis | reverse complement strand
TTGGAGGTGAAGATGCTGGATGTGGAGGTCCTGGGCTGGTGTGGTTACACGTGGTCTGCGGTTGTGAGGCCGTTTGGATGTACTGCCAAATCATTTTGTTCAGTGTATGTTACGTGGTTTATTTTGATAGGTGAGCTGTCTTTGTAGTGTTAAGGGAAAGCACCTCCGCAACGTATGTTCTTAACCCCTTAGCTGTCACCCCCCATTTTCAGCATGGAGACACAAATGACATACCCAAAATAAAAAGGTTGCTGCTCATCAGTCA
>NW_015546173.1:1410-2283 GCF_001515605.1 Sinocyclocheilus anshuiensis | reverse complement strand
AAAAGGTTGCTGCTCATCAGTCTTTCTGACTAGATACATAATCAACATATGTTCACAAAGCTGACACTTCAAAATTTACTGTTCAAGAATCAGAATTACCCAGACTGTTATGATAATAGAGATATATAAGCTCAAACATAAAAACAAAAATAAAAATATTAAAAATATATATTTTTTAATGTAAAAAAATATATTGCTGTGGTATATACGTTTAGAAACACAATCAAGCTAAAGCCACAAGTCTACTAATGCTTCATTTCAAATTTCAGGACATAATCTCTAAAACTGTGAATTTTATGAAACATTTTTAAGACCATGTCATGTGTGTTTTTAGAGAAGGCTAATAAAATTGATTTATGACCCCTGTAAGCTCTCCTGCGTGCTGTCGCAAACTTCCCTATTCATGATTCTATTGTTCTCCCTCAACAAACCTTTCACACCTCCGCCAGTATGAGACATTATCCTCATTATTCCTTTATCATTATTCTTTTGTTTTTATTAAGCCATTATTAGCCTTCATTCTGGCATTACAAGGTTTACCAAGCAACATCGCTTCAATCCCAGTATACATTTACCTAACTATTATCAAAAGTCTATCTAAAAAAAATACAACAAAACATTTTCTTGCGACCTTACGTGAATTATTATGACAAAATACATTATTAACTGCACCTGTTCTGCAGCTGCATTAGAACTAACATTAGCATCAAGCGTCTCAGGTTATGTATGTAACCATGGTTCCCTGAGTAGGGAACGAGACACTGCATCCTCTAGGGGTCGCTATGGGGAACGCCTCGTCGTGACCCGTGTCTGAAGCATACATTGAAAAAACACCAACAACACGTTGGCCGGCGACAGCCATGACGTCACTAC
>NW_015546173.1:324-875 GCF_001515605.1 Sinocyclocheilus anshuiensis | reverse complement strand
ATCCAGCTCTCAACGAGAGGGAGCTCAACCTACAGCATGTTCCACGGTGGAACAGCTAGCAGTTATTCAGGTGAGGGAGCAACACACTCAGTTCTCAATCCGAGACGGGGGCTCGACCTGCAGCATGTTCCAAAGCTGGAACAGCTAGCAATAATTTACTTAGCAACACACCCAACACACCCAGTTCTCAGTTGAGAAGGGGGCTCGACCTACAGCATGTTCCAATGCTGGAACTAATTTACCTAAGTTACCTAGCTGAGGGAGCATAGACTCAACTCTCAACGAGAGAGGGGGCTCGCACAGCATGATCGTTAGAAATCAGAGGGTAAGCGTACTGCAAGCTAGCCAAAAAACTAGTGAAGGGCCTATGCTCACCTGATGCTGCTGGTTCCAGGTGCTCTGGGAAAAAAAACAGAGAACTCAACTCTCACGTGAGAGGAGAACTCCGAATTCAGAAAGAATAGCGCGCTCATAGGCAACCCTTTGGAAAAATGGGAGCACTTCTAATATTACCACGAGAGCAGCCCACGGAGCGACCCCAGTCGCTCGAT
>NW_015546173.1:0-224 GCF_001515605.1 Sinocyclocheilus anshuiensis | reverse complement strand
GAAAAGTGGGCAAAGCATAACGTGCACACTTACCACTTATGTGGATTTTAGAAAGTGCACAAAGCATAACGCGCACACTTACCACTTATGTGGATTTTTAGAAAGTGCGCAAAGCTTAACGTGTGCACAGATACCCGGAAGTACTGAGCCAAATGGGAGAGGTAAGCTCAAATACAATACTCTAAGGTGAGGGGAGCACTGCCTGAGACAGCATTACACAAGAA
>NW_015546172.1:0-4863 GCF_001515605.1 Sinocyclocheilus anshuiensis | reverse complement strand
ACAGCCAAACCAGCTCTCCAGGCTGGTAGGTGGGAGTAGCGGTACACCGGGCATCTGCGAGGATCTTATGCCTCCGCACTGCTTCAACGTCCGAGCTCCTGGATCCTTCGTTCAGTCTGGCCATTTGTCTGTGGATGGTACCCCGAGGACAAGCTTACTGTCACTCCCAGTAAGCGGAAGAAAGCCTTCCAGACTCGGGAGATGAACTGGGGTCCTCGGTCTGAAACTACCTCCTCTGGGAGGCCATAGTTCCGGAAGACCTGCGTTGAATAGGCATTCAGCTGTGTCAAATGCTGTAGGTAGACCCTTGAGAGGGATGAACTTACAGGCCTTGGAGAAGCGATCAACCACAACAAGGATACAGGTGTTACCATCAGAGGCAGGGAGGTCCGTGACGAAATCCACTCCAATGTGGGACCAGGGTCTACGGGGCACGGGCAGTGGGACGAGCTTGCCTATGGGGAGATGACGTGGGGTTTTAGACATGGCACAGACTAAACAGCTTTGGACGTACCTGTTGACATCCCGGGCCATACTGGGCCACCAGTACCGAGCCTGGAGGAGCGAGAGGGTCCGTTGCCTGCCTGGGTGTCCAGAGCCCGGTACTTCATGTACTGAGCCCAGAAGTGTCTGACGCTGGGAGGTGGGAATGTACGTCTTCCCTTCTGGGCAGCCCGGCGGAGCAGGTTCGGTGCAAGTGGCATCACGGATCTCTTGGTTAATGTTCCACTGTATGGGCCTGACAATCAGGGCTGGAGGGAGAATGGGTTCTGGTTCTGTTGGAATGTCGGGAGAGTGAAGACGGGATAGCGCATCAGCCTTACAATTGCAATTTCCAGGTCTGTAAGTGATTGTGAATTGAAACCTTGTGAAGAACAAAGCCCATCGGGCTTGATGAGGGTTGAGTCTTTTGGCTTCATGGAGATATTGGAGATTCTTGTGATCAGTGATCACTGAGAAAGTTTGATGGGCTCCCTCCAGCCAGTGACGCCACTCCTCCATGGCCAGTTTGATGGCGAGTAGTTCCCGATTGCCGATGTCATAATTTTGCTCCGCCGGGTTGTTTCCTGGAGACTGGGGATCCGGATGGTGAAGGATGGGGGCCGTGCTGAAGGCCTCCTTGAGCTGGTTGAATGTTTCACGGGCAAGGCTGTTCCAGGACAGGGACTTGGGTTTACCTCGTAGCATGGAAGTAAGAGGGGCCGTGAGCATGCTGAAACTCTTCACAAACAGTCGATAGAAGTTCACGAATCCCAGGAATCTTTGTAACTCCTTCACCGACTGTGGAAGCGGCCATTCCCTGATGGCCTTAACCTTCTCCTGGTCCATGGGACGGTTGGTGTTTCTTGCGGTTCTGGGCTTTCAACAAGGGTGAAAGCAACTTGAACCCTGACGGGGCCTGGAAGCGGTACGGGTAGAGTGCGGAGACAGTTTCTCTGGCATGACTCGCTCCAACGAGTGATATCACAGGGTTCCCATCTGACCTCTGGAGAGTGGAGAGTGAACCAGGGGCGTCCCAGGATGATATCCACTGTGAGTCCCTCTAGTACCAGGAAGGAGATGATTTCCTCATGCAGACTTCCGATCCTCAATCTCAGCGGTGAGGTGCGAAACTGCACCCGCCCACACCCTAGCGGCTTCCCCTGAATCGTCTCGACTCGGAGCTCCCGGACTTGACGTAGGCGACTAGATGGAGACGATTTAGGAGGTCATAGGATATGAAATTGCCCGAAGAGCCCGAGTCGACGAGGGCGGAAACTGAAACCAAGAGGTTTTGGGTTAGCAATTGCACTGGCAGCAGGGATAAAGTCGATATTTCTAGTTCTAGTTGGAGGGTACTAACCGCGGGGCGTAGGGGTTTGACTGGGCAGAAGCTGATGAAATGTCCTGGGGCACCACAGTAAAGGCAGAGTCCGGCCGCTAAGCGGCGAGCGCTCGGCGCGATTGAGTCGGGTTGAATCCATTTGCATGGGCTCTGGTACAGAGGGACCGCTGGTGGACGCGAAGGGCTGGTGGGCGGCTTCGTGGGGCTGGCAGGCTGACAACCGTTGCGAGATGCGAGTGGCTCGTTGTAGGAAGCCTTCTAGTCCAGCGAGCGCGCTCGGCGCGAGTGAGTCGGGTGGAATCCATTTGCATGGGCTCTGGTACAGAGGGACCGCTGGTGGACGCGAAGGGCTGGTGGGCGGCTTCGTGGGGCTGGCAGGCTGACAACCGTTGCGAGATATGAGTGGCTCGTTGTAGGAAGCCTTCTAGTCCGATGTTGTCATCGTAGATGGCCATTTGAGCACGAAGGGGAGGGTCCAGACCTTGACGGTAGGTACTGAGGAGGGCCGCCTCATTCCAGTCACTAGTCGCCGCTAGTGTGCGAAAGTGTAGCGTGTACTCACTGGTGGTGGAGCCAAACACTTCCTTGAAATGATTTTTGAAAGCATCATATGAGTTAATTATGGCAATGTTAGTGTTCCATATCGCTCGGGCCCATTCCAGCGCTTTGCCGTTTAGGAGGGAAATCAAGAAGGCTACCTTCGAACGTTCCGTGGTGAACTTCTGCGGCTGCATCTCTATAAACAGATTCACTTGTAGAAGGAAGCCGCCACACACAGCCGCGTCACCAGCATATGAAGCAGGCAGGGCCATGGGACTTACAGAGGCAGATGATGGGGTAGTGACTGGTGTGAGGGAGGCCCTGAGGGCGCTGACCAGTTCCTCGAGGACCTCTGCGGTGGATGGAAGACGGGGATCCATGGAGGTGTTGGTTATGGTCCGGTCTTCCATCACAAACAGGCAAGAGACAAAAGGAGTTCAGGTAAACAGAAGGGTTTATTGACAGTGCTGTGGTGGGCAGGATCGAAGGCAGGTGAGTATGAGAGATATGAAAGTTCTGGGTTTCTTAGCTTCTTGGTAATCTGGGTTCTGATCTTTGCAGGAATCCTGGAGACAGACCGGGGCTGAGGAGAATAGGGATCGCGGAGACGTAATGGACTTCTGGAGGTAAGGAAACAACAGCTAGTAAAGCTTGTAAGGAGCTTGATTGGTGATGCAGGTGCAGGTGCTCAGAATTTGGGTGATTGGGATCTGGTGTGTGTCGGAGGAGGTGACTGTGCTGACGTGAGTGATTGTGATTTCCTGACAAAACTCAAGTCTCAGAGTGATTCAGTTTGCTGTAAATGCTATTCCACATAAACTCATCTCTACCAGTGCTGTGAGTTTGGGTCACTCAAAACATGGATTTGAAAACTAAAAATGCACCAAACATCTTGATACATTTGAAATGAGAATTGTTTATAAATCTGTTGAAGCATCAAGAACTTTTATTTTTTAGAATATTTTTATTTTACAAATATGAACAGATTCACTCTTAATTGTTTGCCTAAAGGGCTGAAAATGATTCTGTGGGTGTTTTCACATATACTTTGTTTTAAAAGAACCAAACCCAGTTCACTTAAAGTGAACCGGAATGGGAACCAGCCAAAAGGGACCTGAGTCTGTCACGGTGTGCCTACTGTGTCGGAGCGAGGAGACGGAGGGAATCCAGAAGCATGATACACTTTATTTCTCAAGGAACAAGGAGCACACACGTAGCACACGGGTTAGACATTTAAGACTGAATGCAGGACTCAGGAACACACAGGGCTTAAGTACAGGAACTAAACGAGACACACCTGGAATCAATAAACATAATTAACATGAGAGAAACTGGGTAATGGAAGGCACATGGGGAGAGAAACACAAGACACAGGAACACAGGACTGACAGAGTCCTTATGGTGTTCACAGTATAGTGGACTCAAAAGAGAACACAGTCCTTTTCTTGGTCTTCTTCAGCACTGAAGTGATCTCAGGCCCTTTCGTTTTCACACCACAACTTCACAAGAGCTCAAACCCCAGCTTTCTGTGCAGCAGTGGAACGCTAGAGTCTGACCTACTGGAAAATTTGGAAAATGAAGTGGACAGGGAAGGGGATGAGGAAGAGCTTTATCCAGAACTTTAACAACACATTTCAGTCAAATTTAAAATTAAAATGGAACATTATCTGTAAAGGTAATTCAACTTCCTTTTTTCTCAGATAAGATAGTATTCAAATGATGTCAACACTGCCTTGTAAATTGTACTAATATAATGGCTTCAATACTGAATCGCTACATTATATTTCTTGGCATCTAGGGAGTTTTTGAAGTAACTAAACTCACAGCTTCACTGTTTGCAGAGTGCAATTCACACACACAACTTTCATCTCTCTCTCGTTAATTATTTCAAAACAATGTTATAATTCATGCATTCAAATAAATGTGATCTTACAGCACTACTTCATCTCTGTGTTTGATTTAAAGCGGGCAGAATGCTAGATCTCCGCGGCGCGTTGGATGGTTTGTTGCCTCCATGTCATGCATAAAAATTATTTAATGCACAGCTAGACGTAGATTACATAAATGTAAAGAAAAACTATGGTCATATCATATACAAAAATAATTTATTTACTAGAAAAATGTAGATACACAACAAAGTATTTCTGAAAAAAAAAGATTAATTAATGAAATAATAAAATATATTTTTTAATAAAATCAGTTAATTAGAGATTATTTTGATTATTAAAATGTAATGAAACCATTAAAATGGAATCCAGAAAATTAATGGAAAACAGAATTTGGTAAAAATAAAACTGAACTTGAGAAGAAGGAAAAATGTAATTTTTGTTAAACTTTTAATAAATTGCTGTTAAATTGTTTAAGTTTCATTATTTCAATTAAATAGGACAGAATAAAAAAAAATGTTATTCATATTTATTCATTTAACCATTAAAACAGAGTCTAGAAAAATTAAAATGGAAAGAAAAAAAAACGGAATTTGGGAAAAAATTAAATGA